>NC_056728.1:1473860745-1473928245 GCF_019279795.1 Protopterus annectens | reverse complement strand
CTTGCCATTCATCTGCATGGCGT
The DNA here is from genome assembly GCF_019279795.1 of Protopterus annectens. Taxonomy (NCBI): domain Eukaryota; kingdom Metazoa; phylum Chordata; order Ceratodontiformes; family Protopteridae; genus Protopterus; species Protopterus annectens. Next base: position 1,473,928,222 of record NC_056728.1, on the reverse strand, counting down.
ACTAACATCTAACTAAACCTACATTTTGTATGTATATTATCCATATGTCTTGTGTTGAAGCGCAGTGCTTTCTCATGGCGCTGCTCTACACTTCCACACCAGGGATCGGGGGAGGACAACTACTGGTTCTTTGATATCCAATGGACAAAGCCACCACTGGCCTTGGACTTGGACATTGGCATACTTCTTTGACTGTATTCATACTGTATTTGCAGCTGTCATTGCTCCATTTAGCAACGTGCAAAACGTTAGTCGCATAACATCCGGGTACATTTCTGCACATAACTCTGCTCTTGCACAGACAGCTTACTGTTTCCTGTATCGCGTAGTTATGTAAGGTTACCACCTGTTCCACTTTGCGAGGGACAGTCCCTCTTTTGGGCAGTTGTGTCCTGCAAAATATTGTGAGAAAATGGCAAATGTCCTGAGATTTTAGGACAAAAGTATTTTCTATATTGTATGTAATAGTTGCATAAAACAGTTATTCTGTATCTGAAACACCTACATGTTATACGAAACAGAATAAGGAACAAAAATGCTACAAGAATAAACTTTTATTCAGGCAAACAACTGAAGTTCTGTCCTTTGTACTGGCTGTGGGTATGTTTTGCCCTGCAAAATCTGATGTTTGTAGCACAAATGTCCCACTTTGGCCATTTGGAAAGGTGACAACCCTATAATTACATCATTTGCATAGCTTACACATACAAATGGGGTATTTTGCAAATCCCAACATTGTCTGTGCAATGTTCGTGTTACGGGCGGTCTTGCACACCCCTGCAGGTGTTTGCTGAATAGCCTGGCAATCATCTTTCCTTGCTGTACTCTCACTCAATCCATAAACGCCGAAGGCGTCGTGTATCATGGCCTAGGCTTTGCTGTGTGCTATGTCTATTTGTGGTGTATGTGTGTATGCATGGCTGTGGGTATGTCCCACTGTCATCATTGGTAAAGGTAACACCCTATAGGTACTTCCAGTAGACTGCTGTGTCATTTGACATGTCAGCACATACCTGCGGATGAACTTCCTACTGCAGCGCTTTTCATACCTTCTGCGTTATCTTGCGGTCGATAATGCTGTTTCCTCAGACATGTATCTGTTTCTGATCATACCTATCAACCTCCTAGTGCAAAACATCTGTACAAAGCCTAACATGATGGGGGGACAGATAGGGGCAGATTCTACATATTGCTCTTACAAACATAGATAGTTGGCAGTATTATAGGTTTTGCATTAGTATGCCCTTTCTGAGGGATTTGGGGTCTTAAACACATATGTTTATCATTATTTAACGACGTCAGTTCTCAGGTATTTGGCAGACAGATAAACATACCTCTCAACCTCTGACAGCAGGAAATCTGGACAAAGCCATAACTAAAAGTGGGGCAAAAGCCCAAAAGTAGGTCCAATTTTTAAATATTGCTCTTACAAACTTAAAAAGTTGATAGAATAACAGGTTTTGCATTAGTGTGAATTTTCTGAAGGGTATGAAGTCTAAAACTCAAATGTCTCTCATTATTTTCTAACTTCAGTCTTTAATGATTTGCACTAATTTGCCAGAAAACCACAATTTTATGAAAAATGTACCAAATATATGAGGCAAAAATCTGGACATTCTGCAAAAATCTGTACAGTTGAGAGGTATGCAGGTACAGATTGTGAGAGGAACACACCACACATATGAGGCATACATCTGCACATTCATACAGTTACGCCAATACACACAATACATTGCGCCATCACAGGCCAGTTACCATTACATTGCTATTGCTGTACCCACCCACCCACTGGGTTATATTCCTCACACAGGCCAACAGGTGCTTATCCACACTACTTATTCCATCATGTACCTTATGTGTAGGCCGGTATTTGTGCTTTCCATCAGTGGCAGAGCTCACATACGAGTATGGTGGACTGGACACTATATCAGTGACACTGCATGACACCCTGAGGGACACATGTCATTTGAGTCTATTAACCTTCCACATTGACTTTCACAGGCCATACGTTGTAATTCACATTTGTGGACAAACATGCTTATGAGTTTTACATGTTTTGTCATTTGTCCTGATGTCTTTCTTCTCACCTGTCCACCTAGTATCACTAGTTCTGTACATTTCATTAAGACGGATTACCTTCATACCTCTCACCTGTACACATTATGGGTATACGCCCTGGGGTTTGACCTATGATTCTGTTACATTTGTCATGATAATGTGCCTTTCTGATAGATTGTTGGCAAGCCACGATGGACTGTGCGGTTAGGTAATCATGACTGACATTTCTATTTCATGATTACTAACTCTCATAACATTCATATTCCCGACTACGCAATTATTCTATCAACGGTCTGACTTTGTCTGAGGTATATTTAATATAGTCCCTATTTGTCTGTCATGTACTATGCCTTAGTCCAGCTGTCTTATTCTGACATTCTGGCAGGTATAGTTACCATCTTGGTCATATGCATGTCCATCCATGATAATCGCCTACATGACACTGGTATAGGTCCCTATGTCTTCCCCCAATGGTTTACACAATATCCAGTGGATGGGTTGCACCTTTTTGGTGAATATATGTGTGTGCTATACCCACATAGGTATGTTGATCACTCCCGTGGGGCGTACCTAATAGATCTGTGCCAACCAGCACCTTGGCCCAATTCTGTATACCCATGATTCCCATACATGACACACCTCCAGAGTAACCATTAGACATGTTTAATGTGAGCGATAATAAAGTGTGAGGACACTTCCGAGCACTCCGCACTCTGCGGATATCAGCTCGTACATCATACATTCAATCGACCCATGTGTTATTACCCTTGCACCTGCTACTGTTACATGTACAGCTATATCGTAGTTGCAGCTGTGACGTCTTTAGCATCAATGACGGTTTGCACTTCGTACGGATCAATTTTTGGGGTCCTGCAAAGGACACCTATATTCATGTTTAACGTGTAGAACTTGCAGACCCTGTCACACTGGTACTTTCCGGGAAATGGTTTGGAAACCATTGGTGTATTCTCCTTTCATGCATGTCTGTCTGTCTATCCATATTAGGTCACTATTTATGTATGTGTGTTATATGTACAGGGACATATGTTTGTTGTGTATATATCTATTCATGTATCATGTGTGTATAGATATATATATATATATATATATATATCTGTACATATATACATATGTCTGTACATTCCTCATCTCGTAATTTGCTTTGGATTATGTCTGTGGATATATGTGTATATATATCTCCATATCATACCTTTCAACTGTACAGATTTCCGCTGCATGTACAGCTGTTTGCCTCTTATCTTTGCCCCGTTTTTCATAACCTTGTGTCTATCTGGCAAGTTAGTGGCATATCATTAAAGACTGAAGTTGATAAATAATGACAAACATTTCAGGTTACGACTTCATACCCTTCAGAGAATCCATGCTAGTGACACACCTGTTATTCTAGCCACTTTCTATGTTTGTTAGGCAATATCTGGGGATAGTCCCTATTTGTGGTCCATTTTTCATAACCTTGTGTCTATCTGGCAAGTTAGTGGCATATCATTAAAGACTGACGTTGGTAAATAATGACAAACATTTCAGGTTATGACTTCATACCCTTCAGAGAATCCATGCTAGTGACACACCTGTTATTCTATCCACTTTCTCTGTTTGTTAGGCAATATCTGGGGATTGTCCCTATTTGTGGTCCGTTTTTCATAACCTTGTGTCTATCTGGCAAGTTAGTGGCATATCATTAAAGATTGACATTGGTAAATAATGACAAACATTTCAGGTTATGACTTGATACCCTTCAGAGAATCTATGTTATTGACACACCTGTTATTCTATTCACTTTCTATGTTTGTTAGGGCAATATCTGGGGATTGTCCCTATTTGTACCAGTTGTTGTCATGGCTTTGTCCGGTTTCATACTTTACGGGTTTAACAGGTATGAGCCATGTACATGGAACGTGGGGAAAACACCATTCATTTTCTATTCTGTGAGCGGATTACACACGCGCAGGCGCACTTGCATATCCTTATTGTGGGTTACATATGTTCCATAGATAATTGTGCTTCCGTGAACTTTCATAATTCTGACCGTAACAGTTACATATCTGTATTCCAGTTTACGGACTACTGCGAAACACACGTTCACCTTTACATATTTAAATGTGCGTACTGCACAAACGCTTTAATTACACTTTCAAGTTATATGTGCAGTGGTCGTAGGTCAACCGGGACTGCATTCACGTTGGCCGGATACCGGAACCACTATTCTATTGGTGTTCTCCCTCATTGATATGCATACCCATAGTATTAGCTACATCAACATACGCCTCACCGCTTCACCTACGACACAGGCATCCATTCTCCTGCTGGGAAAAAGGCGGTACTACATATTACACATTCCCTATTGCCTACTGCTGTGGACTCCGGCTGCATTGTTAATCGCTCCGAGGGCATGCAGAACACCAAGGCATATAGTCCAGCCACATACAGGTCTTTGATTGTCAAGGTGTTCATGTAGTGATCTGGGTTTAGGCTTGTCCACCTGGTGAACAGAACTTCCCTGGCCGAGGTCAAATGTCAGACGAAGCATATGGACAGGGCTTATCTCCCTATTTTGAAGTTTTACCTGTGTTTATAGACACAGGTGTTTGGGCACCTGTCAGCAGCTAATTCTGTTGGCATTACATATTATGGGTGGGTTTGTTACAGTCCATACTCCCCGGTGAGGGGTGTTCCCATTCACATTTGACTATTACCTGTATACAGTCATACGGGGATTGTTATTTTTGGACATGAAGTGACTACAGGTATGCAGTTGTACATTACACAAGTGTGAAGGGCTGTTCCTGTAAATATTTACGGACCATAGCTCTTAGAGCACCGAACCTGTGCAAAACCTACATGATGGGGGGACAATTAGGGACACATTTTAACAATTCTTACAAGCTTACAACGTTGATAGAATGCTAGGTCTTGCATTAGCATGACTTTTCTGCAGGTTGTGGAGTCTTATACTTAGGATATTTCTCATTATTTACTGACGTCAATCCTCAGCTATTTACCACACTGGTGCAGATTGTTGGAGGCACACACCAACACTATGGGGCGAACCTGTGGTCATTCTTAGGGTTGCCACCTTTTCGACTGCCCAAAGTGGGACATGTTCTGTAGAGATGTCAGATTTTCCAGGACAAAACATACCTACAGCAGTGCATAGTACTGAACTTTAACCTTTTTTGTACATATAATAGCTTATTCTAGTAACATTTGAATTGCTTATGCTATTTCACATAGCATATTAAGGATTCATATATAAAATAACCGTTTTATGCAACTATTAAAGTAAATTAGGAAATAAACTCTCAGGACATTTGCTATGTCTTGACTTTTTTCACTGGACACAACTGCCTACAGAGGGATTGTTACTTGCAAAGTGGGACAGGTGGTGACCCTAGTCATTCTGCGAATATCTGGACAGTTGAGTGGTATGGCACGGACCTCTGTAATATGCTGTTGTGTTCTGGCACAGCAGTAGCTCAGCATTAAAGACTGCAGTCGGAACGTGCTGACAGACAGTTGGGTTTCAGACTTTATACTCCAGACATTAATGCCAATGTGCAAACTGTTATTCTATCAAATTCTATGTTTCTAAGAGATATGTTTACAGATTGTCCCTGAGTTTGGACCTTTGTCTCACTTATATTCACGGCTCTGTCCAGATATCTTGCTCACACAGGTTGACAGGTATGGTCAGTCACGACTGCACACAGTCAGTGCCCCTCACACTTGATCAGGGTTGACCTGTTTACATAGTGTCTTCCTCACCCTCATGCCATTTTCCACTTTGCAAATGTGTGCATTATATTCTCCCTCCTATTTGTGTCTGGACACGTGTGTCACGGGAAGGTATTTTATCCTGGGTGGTAGGTTATGCATGCCCACTTAGGGCTGGACAGTGTCATGGACCTCCACTGCACATTCTGACTTGTGTCCAGATATCTACTGGATTGGACATCATGTCGTCATACCCATTCTACTATTTACACAAGTTGGTTATCCCATGAGGGATATCCCAAAAATTGGTCAAGACGAAAACAAGTTAGATACCGAAGATTTTTGTGGCTTCACGAAAACGTGCAGGGGGTTTTATCTGCATGGGGATACATGGTTTGCAATCCTGACACTGCCTAGGGTGACAATACCTACTACATATGCGTAGGGGTCACTGTGTGTAGCTGTTTCTTCAACAAACCAGTGGACCAAGTACGGCTGGATTTGGTGGATGTTTTGGTATGGTGGCAGATTGTGTGTTGTGGAGGGTATGCTGGATAGGCTATTATGCATCCAGGTGCATTGCATTTGTTATGGCCAGTTCCGTCAGGACCCATCTGTGGGTATGTGATGGTGCCGTATGTATACATTTGTCTTGCATATTTCCATATTCATATGTTTGTGGAATTGTATTCTACACTATGCCCTGTCTGCTTGTCTTGCAGCTGTTTCTACATGAGGTTGTGTTTCTTTCCACTTCACCCGCTGCCCCCTCATACACTTCCGGTTCACCTTTTCTGCATATGACACAAGTATCGCATTTGAGGAATTTACCGTTAAACACACACCCCTCACACTCGAATTACTCACACCCCATAGAGCACTACTTTGGTTGTTGGCCCATGACACGGCCAGAGTTACACACTGACTACCCTACATGTGTCAGGTACCTTTATGGTTGTGTGGACTACCCTGCAATGTTTGCTGTCCACATGCTATACCTCATGCACATAGGTACACGCCCTTACTTCATTTTCATTACTTGGTTGGTGTATCTGGGTACTACCCGTTCGACTGTGTCACATACACGTTCGGATTATACAGCTGCCTTCCGGATTTTGCCAGCCTGTTCTACTCATTGGTGGGATGGCACCTTTTCCTATGTCCAAGCTATTCCTTACACTGTTGTGGACATTGCCTCCCCACAATCAACGGTTGTGTTTCCACCTTTTCAATTGTCCACAGTGTGACATAGGGTTACCACCTGTCCCACTTTGCGAGGGATAGTCCCTCTTTGGGCAGTTGTGTCCTGACATGTAATTGTCAACATGGCAAATGTCCTGAGATTTTAGGACAAACATATTTCTTATATTTTATGTGATAGTTGCATTAAACAGTTAATTCTGTATCTAAAATACCTGACTGTTATGAGAAACAGACTAAGCAACTAAAATGCTACAGGAATACGCTTTTCTGTAGGCAAAACAGTTATGTTCTGTCCTTTGTACTGGCCGTGGGTATGTGTCGGCCTGTACAGTCTGATGTCTGTACTAAACATGTCCCACGTTGGTCATTTGTAAGGGTGGCAACCCTACTGTGACAGTTGTGGTGAACACAGCATATTTTACAGGTCGACACATACCCACGGTCAGTTCGGCAGATAGAACTTACAATTCTTGCCTATATCTAAGCTTATTCTTGTAGCATTTCAGTATCTTATTCTGTTTGTTATGACATTTCTGTATTATACGTCCAGTGAAATATGTTTAATGCAACTATTGCATGACGTCTACGGAGGAATTATGTACTATATTCTCTGGACATTTGCCAGTTTTACATGTTTGTGTCAGGACACATCTGCCCACAGAGGGACTGTCGCTCGCAAAGTGGGACAGGTGGTAATCTAGGTCGATGGTACGGATCATACTGTTCCTTTCGGCCTACATGTGTCCGTGTTGTTATGGCTCATTTATATGCTCCTTCTGTTTCGTTTACATGCGTATGCTATGTCCTATCACAATTGGTATGTGAAATACGGGCATACCTTTTGTATGTGACTATTACATGGCTTGTGGGATATGATTCTGACATACGGTCACTACCTATATCTACATTTCTCCTCGTGTATTTTGTTATGGACACATCTGCACAGCTATGTTTCCTCCCTCAAATTATGGGTTGGCTGGTTACCCTCTTCGTTGGACTGGACGTACCTACTGGCGGCGCACTAACATCTGTTATGTTTCACTTCCACATGGTATAGCTATCTACACTACGTTGGACTACAGGCACACGGTTTTCCTGTCATTTGTTCATGGGTAGGGACCCGTTATTCCCTACTGTGCATTTGTGTTTGAGTCTTCATTTTCGGTTCGCAGGGACTCTGCTTTGCATACGTTTCAGTCTCCACAGACACTGATAGGTACGATTACTATTGCTGGCGGAATATAATATTCAGCAGTTTAGGTTGCTCCTCGGAAGCCGACATTGACATGCCTCCCTGCGCAACTTCGATATGTCCCTTGCACTCGAGCAAGTTTCCTATGCACGTGGCTGTGGCAGCTGTGTGCCTTCATTAATATGCATATGGCGCGACTACTCCACATCTACACCGCACAGCCGGCGCAAGCCTTATGCCGGCCTTGCGCCGAGCTTCATGAATCCGAGGGTATGTTTATAAATGTTGAAGTTAATATTGTAGAAGCCATTGCTACCATCCTGAGTGGAGTTACTGCAATCAGTGAAGGTAGAAATTTATTAGTAAGGAGCGGGTAGATTCTGCCCTTCTAAGCTGAGAGTTTCTGGTTAGAGGCTTATTGTGCCTGCTTATTTGAACTGTTTCTTTCTGAAATTGGTACACCTTGTTTGCTGTAGCATAGACTAGATTCAGACCCGCTGAATCTAGCTTTGTTTGTATAACCTGAGCACTAATCCAGGCCATTTTTTTGGAGAAGTTTCCCTTGCACCCTAGTGGCAGGAGTGTGCAGTTAGAACTTGTCTGATCGAAACGGCTGGAACGGGGCTCAGTTTTTAGCTCTTATTGGTTAATTGGTTAATTTGTTTAAATCAGTTTGCTCATTTGCTACTGTTATTAAAAAAAAAAACTTTATGCATCGCCACTTAGTTAGGGTTAAACTATTCCCGGTGCCATAAAATCTGCTCTTCAAATTTTCCCTTAGAACTAGTCAGTTTTTTAGTTTTAGCACTCAAATCTGTTTCTTTGAACTCAGCACTTGTTCAGAACTCATTGTAAGCACTAAATAAGCTACTAATTACTACAGCACTCAACTTTCCTCACTTATCTAGAGGAAAACAGTTTTTGTACTTAATAAATAAGCACCTATCCATGTATGTCTAAGGGTCAGCTCCCGGTGTTTTCTCCTGTCTACCTGATGAATCTTGGCATCTTGGGGCAATGCAGCAATTGCCTCATGTACACAGACAACCCTCTCCTCCTACCTCCCAACACTACAACCTGTGAGATGTGCACTTATATAGCCAAACTGGAAGCAAAGCACTCTTCACCCAAGACTGGATTAGACAGTCAAGAGGAGAAGGTAAACATTTGCACCACACCACACTCATCACATAGTCCCTTAAAACCTACACCAGCAAAACACACACATAGAAATACAAAACACACACCTACATTTGTGGATGCTCTCAATAAAAATCTGCCCAAGCTACAGAGCCCTCCAAAGCAGAAACGCACACAACCTCCACCACCCCAACACAACCCAAATGACACATAGCTCACAAACTCAGCATGCCACTCAACCACAACCCATAAGGCAAAACAACATACCCAACACTGTGGTCATAGGTGACTCTATAGTCAGGCACACTGATGTTCCACTCACCAGGCTAAACAAGGAGAAAGTTACTGTCAGCTACCTGTCACGTGCCAGGATCCGCTACATAATGCACGCACTCAGGTCACTCCACAAGTGCAAATATGACTCTGTCATTGAGCATGTTGGTGTGAATGACCTCAGATATACCTCCCTGTACTAAATGAAAAGAGATGTAGAGGAGCTCTCCAATCTTGTAGCCCAGGCAGGTATGACCCTAGCCCTGAGTAGCATCCTGCCATCACCCAGAATGATACCACAGTACAAGGACAAAATGATTGACTTCAAAAATTGGCTAAGCTTCTGGTGTCATTCTAAGGGGATCCAGTATCTGTCTGCCTGGGATGACATGATCGACAGACCACAATGCTTTCCCAGAAATGGCCTGCACCTTTCACCCTTGGGATTCCAGATACTGGCTAAGGCTCTTGCCACCCCTATAGTGCCTTTTTTAGGCAAGGTTCAAATGACAAATTCACCACTGTAACAGGTACAGGCAAGCAAACTCTGAGGGCAATGCTACTTAATGCTAGAAGTCTAAACCTCAAAATGCATTCACTCGAGGCATTCCTTAAAATGGAGAACATCGGCATCTGTGCAGTGTCAGAGACCTGGTTCAAGGCTCCAGACAGCAGCCCTGCATTACCAGGCTATAATTCATACCACATCTTTAGGCCACCTAGCCTGGACTGAAACACTAAAGGCAGAGGTGTGTCCATATTTATTAAGGATACCCACACCTCCAGGCTAGTTGCTCAGCATAATGCATCCGAAATTATCCAAGTGCAACTAACTATGTGCAAGACCGCAATCCAAATAGTAGCTTGCTACAGATCCCCCACCATGCTCCAGGATTCTAACTCCACATTTCTAGATACACTGGAAAATATTAGGGTACAACCCAACACCCTAAAATGGGTGATTACAACTACTCCACCATTAACTGAGAAAACTACTCATGTACCAACTCTTTTGCTCAACGTTTTCTGGAATTCATAAATTCTAATGCCTTGGATCAACTTATCCACACCCCCACCAGGGGCAGCAATAGCCTAGACTTGGTCATTGCCAACTTGGGTGACCGGTGTTCCACACCAAAGATCAATTCCTCATTGGTCAGATCCGACCACAAGCTAATCACCCTAGACATTCACATCCTGTCCCTACCCCCCCATTAGGGAAACTACCGTAAAAAATTTCTCCAAAGCCAGCTTCATGCTTCTTAAGACAGAAGTGGCAAACTTCATGACACCCATATAGATGGACAATAGAGATACGACTGCTGAATCCAACATAATTGAACTTTATAAGCACTTACACGAGTGCATGGATCGTGCTATCCCTAGCAGAACAACTAAGATACAGTCCTCCAAAAAAATGAAGCCAATCTGACAGTCCTCTGCCATAAACAAACTCTATAACAGAAGAAAGAAACTGTTGCAAAAAAGAGTAAAATCCCAATTATTGGAAGAACTCCCTGGTCAGCCTCAGTAAGAAGCTGAGATCCTTCATAAAATCCTCCAAAGCTAGTTACAAAAACAAAGTTACCACTGATTCTAAAGACAACCACAAAGCATTCTATAGCTATGTCAAGTATCTCAGTGGCAACACTCAGATCTGCTCTGAGTTACAGCACAATGGCACTAAATATACAGAACCAACTAATATTGCCAACATCCTGGCAAATAGGTTCAATGCTAACTTTACCCCCCTCTCACCCCCTAAAGGGCCCATCCCTATACTGGAAGAATGCAAAGTTCCTGTAATCAAGGCTGCACAGGTAAAAACCACACTCTCCAAAGCCAAGAACACAGCATCCATGGGACCTGACAACATCCCAGGCTGCTTTCTACATGAACTACAGAGCGAACTGACACCCCACCTAAGGACCATGTTAAATCAACCCCACCTCAGGCTTTGTGCCCACTGAATGGTGCACGGCAATGGTTATCCCACTCCACAAAGGGGGAGCCACCATGGACCCCAGGAACTATTGCCCCATTAGTCTGATGAGCCTGGTATGCAAGGCCATGGAACAAATCATCATGGAACTTATAAACTAAGACACTGGTAATATCCAAACTCTGGACCCCACCCAGTTTGGGTTTGTAAAAGGCAGATCATGTCTCCTAAACCTGATAGACTTCTTTGAAGCAGTCACCAAAGCTGTAGACGAGGGTAAGGTGGTTCACACAGCCTATCTAGATCTTGCTAAGGCTTTTGACACCATCCCCCACTCTGGAATTATAGATAAACTCACTAAACTAGGTATAAATTCCTATGTCACAAGATGGGCTGCCAACTGTTTCACTGACAGAACCCACACTGTGAAAGTAGCAGACTCTAAATCCGACATCAGACCAGTGACAAGCGGAGTACCACAGGGTTCAGTCCTGGGTCCTCTCCTGTTTGGTATCTACTTCTCTGCAGTACAGGTTAACACAGAAGGTCTTTGGCTAACGAAGTTTGCAGATGACTGCAAACTAGGAGCAATAATCAAAACTCCTAACAATGTGGACATCCTACAAAAGGGCCTCACTGAGACAGATGCCTGGTGTCAAAGCCATGGCCTCAAGCTCAATGCCAAAAAGTGCATTGTCATCCCCTTTGGTAAAAACTCTGTACCCATGAACTACCACATAGGCGGTAGTAAACTTAACACCGAAAGTGTGATAAGAGACCTTTGGACACAGGTGGACAGTAGTCTGTCCTTTGATAATCACATTGCCACAGTAGTCAGGAAATCCTTCTACGTGGCACACCTCATCACAAAACATTTCTCATCCAGGAAAAAAGAGGTAATTGTTCCCCTCTACTCATCACTCATTAGAACCATTGTAGAGTACAATGCCCCTTTTGGTATGTACCTCACAAGACATCTACAACAATTGGAAAGACCGCAGAAATACCTCACAAAGAGGATTACTGGCCTCAAAGAGATGCCCTATGCAGACCATCTAAAAAATCTCCAGCTTTACTCCATCGCATATCGCCTACTCAGAGGTGATCTCTGCCTAACATACAAAACTATGTCAAACCCAGAGCTGTTGGACATGCTCCACTTAAAGAAATCCCAATCCTTCCAAGCTACATGATCTAGGGACCTAAACCTTGTCACCACAATAAACAGAACATGCTGGAGGGATAAATTCCTGTCCCAGAGACTTCCCATACCCTGGAACAAACTACCTATTTGTATCAAACAAAGCTCCTCATTAGCACTTTTCAAGGAAAAATCTTGATGATTGGATGGGAAATAGGAAATTCATCCTGGGGGATCACTTCTGTGGCTCTGCTCGAAAGTGGCACAGGAAAATAATTTTCTTGGGTGGTGAAAGCCAGGGTACCTTCTTGGCTAGGCTTATATAGGCCCTAGTGCCAATAGCCTAGTACCTTCCTATGAATTTCCCTATGAACCAAATCCATCAGTGAATCACACTGGCCCTTATTCTTTTTTTACTCTTTTATTTGCAACTGCTCTTCCATATCTCTACTTTCCTTGCTACCTTTCCTTCCTCTTCTTAATGTATTTCTACAATCAGTGCATCTGTCACTTGCCCTCATATTAGCTGCACTATTTTACTAACATTCTCTAGATTCTTGCCAACCTCTTTCACCAGTAAGACATTATTTTCTACTAATGTTTACAATTATCCTCTTTAAATATTTTCAACTCCCCTTTACATATATTCTGTTTCTGTATCTAGTTATCAATATTACTTGAACTAGGCTATACTGGTTAAATGTCAAATTAAATAAAAATAAGTCATGCATATATGGATCCATGTCAGATGGACGAAAGCCCAGTTAATCGATGACCACATCAACTAGATGACTTCGCCGACAGAATGAATCCCTGATAATGGTGAGTAGTGCAGACTGGGAGTTAGTTCCATTCCCTCACTGTAGTGCGATCTCTGAGTTGGTATATTTAAGTAGGGGGGTGTAGGGGGTGCAGGGGAGCTTGCACCCCTGCTATACATGTTTTATTGTGGTTTTCAAGTGTATTACAGAAACGGAAATGTATTCTGTTCCGTGATACATTGACTTGCCACTGTCGGGGATTCGTTCTGTTGGCGAAGTTGTCTCATTGATGTGGTCGTTGGTTAACTGGGCTTTTGTCCATCTGACATGGACCCTATATATATAGATAGATAGATATATCATAACACTGAATGTCAGAATGCAGAATGTAAACCGTTCAGAAATGCGGTTTACATGTTCGATGTTCTGAATATTAATGAGGCTGGAATATCAACAAGGTAATTGCGACAAAGTCGAATTTGACTTCTGAAGTCCATTGTCCCCTCCACTGTGTCAAACAATGTGGTAAGTGTATACTTACCTGTCTGCTTTACAGCAGTGTACATACCAGATCCGTACTGCACAGCACTGACAATCATTTTTTTTGCACATCCTGCTACTTATTTATTCCAAATCCGAGATCACACTACAGTGCAGAAAAAGCTAAATCTCCCGATCTGCACTTTACTGCAATTTCTATATGTAACATCACTCACTTATAAATGAATGAACAGTGGCATTCGTTGGAAATGAGACTTGCAGAATTGAAGGCTGGCAATATGGAAATTGGTCAACTGAAGTTCAGCATTTCCATGTTTGCAAAACCTTCATTCTGCATTTTTCTGATAGCAAACTATATATATATATATATATATATATATATATATATATATATATATATACACACACACACACACACACACATACATATCAGTATATGCATGTGAACATATGCAGATCTTTTTTTGCTAAATTATATAATGTACATACATTGCTGGAAACAATGCAAAATGTATACTGACTACTGTCATTTCCAAAAATCTGAACATTGTAATTACTGATGCTGCAATAATTTCATTATTAGACTTTTTTAGAAATGCAGCTGTGTGACAATTGATTTTCATGATTTATCACATTGTATTTTAGAGCTTTTCTTCCTCAGTTACTACGAAATAAGAGTCTTTTTATTCATGGCTCAGTTGACCAAAACTGCATAACAAACAACATAATAAATACATTGTACTTCCTTAATTTGCAAATTATGAAACCATCCGTGTGAAATTTCATTGTGCTGTTGAAAATTAAATTTCTGTCAGACGCATACCAAGTGCAGTTCATGAACTGGAGTCACATTTATGCAGTTTCAGTCTAGGGTAAAATGCAGACAAAGAAATTGTAGGTATTGGTCAAAGTGCATACAGGATAGCGACCATGTTACAATTTATAATGGAGTATATTTTAGTGATTACCTTACTCTCTGACTGACATCTAAATACTGTAGATATATCTGCATTACAGAAAATAAAGTATCCCAACATCTTCATATGAGTACTTATTTTCCTTATGGTGTGACCAAAAGTTTGGTCTTGGATCACTTTTTGTTGTTGATGTGCTTGAAGCAGCTAAAGAGAGGTAATTATGTGGAGAGATATGCACTATCACATTTGTATTATATTTTGAAGATATTCGGCTTTACCTCTACTTCTCAAAGTTTCATTTCCTCCTCAAGTGCCTGACTTTGTACCAATTTTGAGGACTGTTTGGACAAAGCTGTCAACTGGCTAAGGCAGAATCACCTTAAGTGGTACTGGGCAAAGACCAAGGTGTTGTGAGCTGCTATTATATGCCACATATTGTTTGTACCATTGATTAAATGTAAAAGCAATATACTGCACTATCTCTCAGCTGTCAGGATTTTCACAGAATATCCCAATTTTTAACTCATGCTTTTGGTCTGTTCCTCATAAAATTTGTGGTTTTGAGGAAAACCAATTGAAACTGAAATTAGTAAATAATGCCAATTAAGTTTCAAACTCCATATCCTTCAGAAAATGCATGATAATACATAATATATTATACCTATTGTGGGGGGACATCGCTTAGTTATGAGGAAACAGTCTAAATGTGTAACCCCCCACCCCATGCATGCAAATCTGTAGCTATAAACAAGGATTTTGCTGCTGCTGCTGCTGCTGCAGTTTTTGTGGACATAACTATAGCTTTTGAGACAGTCAGTCACAATCTGTTGTTATACAAACTAATTTACCAAGACTTTGGGGATAACACAACATATTGGTTAAAAGCTGTCTTATGTAGAAAACTTTCCATACTGAAATCATTTCCAGATTATGAAACCCATAACACAAGTGTCACCCATGGCTCAGTGTTAGGTACCTTACCTTTTTTTTTTATTTTACTATTCATCAATGACTTTATAGGTTCATAGGTTCATAGGTAGATACTAGGCTATCTGCCCTAGGGCATTTATAAGCCTAGCCAGAGTGTATTTGGCTTCCACCTCCCTATTAGATTAGCCTACTGTGCCTCTGTAAAGTAGGTCACAGAAGGTACCCTTTTAAGATTAGTTTACTGTGCCTCTGTCTAGCAGGGACACAGGAGAGATCCCAGGGATGAATTTGCGATTTCCCATCCACGCTTCCAAATTTCGCTTGAAGAGGGTCAGCGAGGGGCTATGTCTAACATGAATTGGGATTCTATTCCAGAGTGAGGGGAGCCTCTGGGAAATGAATCTGTCCCTCCAGCTTGTCCTATTTATTTTTGTGCTGAGGTTTAGGTCCCTGGAGCGTGTAGCTCTAAGGGACTTGGATTTTTTGAGGTGAAGCATGTCCATTAATTCTGGGTTGGACATGGCTTTGTACGTCAGGCATAGATCGCCTCAGAGTAGGCGGTAAGCAACTGAGTAGAGTTGGAGTTTCTTTAGTTGAGCTGCATAGGACATCTGTTTGTAGCCCATGATCCTCTTGGTGAGGTACTTTTGGGGTCTCTCCAGTTGCTGCAGGTGTCGGGTAAGGTACATCCCAAAAGGGGCATTGTATTCAATCATGGGTCTGATGAGTGACGAGTAGAGGGGCACAATGACCTCTCTTGATCTAGATGCAAACCCTTTCGTGATAAGGTGGGCTATATAGAAGGTCTTTCTAACCACTTTAGCAATGTGATTATCAAAGGAGAGATTGCTATCTACTTTGGTCCCCAAATCTCTAATTACTTCTTCCATACTTAATGGATTACCACCTATGTGATAATTTGTGGGCACATTGTTTTTCCCAAAGGGGATGACTATGCACTTTTTAGCATTTAGCTTGAGGTCGTGGCTCTGGCACCATGCATCCGTCTCTGTGAGACCCTTTTGGAGGATGCTTGTGTCAGCTGGAGATTCGATTATGGCCCCCAGTTTGCAGTCATCTGCGAACTTTGTCAGCCATAATCCCCCCGTGTTAGCCTGAACCTCAGAGAAGTATATACCGAACAAGAGAGGTCCCAGAACTGAGCCCTGTGGGACGCCACTTGTAACTGGTTTGGATTCAGACATGGCACCTGTGATTCTGACCATGTGGGTTCTATCTCTGAGCCAGTTTGCAACCCATCTTGTGATATAGGGGTTGATATTTAAGCTGGTAAGCTTATTTATGATGCCCGAGTGGGGTATTCTGTCGAAGGCTTTTGCGAGGTCCAGGTAGGCTGTGCGGACTACCTTGCCCTCATCTATGGCTTTGGTAACTGTTTCAAAGAAATCAACTAGGTTTAAGAGGCAAGATCTGCCCTTAACAAAGCCAAATTGGGTAGGGTCCAGTGTCTGGAGGCTCCCAATGTCTTTGTTTATGAGTTCCATGATAATACACTCCATAGCTTTACAGACCAGACTAGTCAGGCTTATGGGGCGATAGTTTCTGGGGTCCGTTGTGGCACCACCTTTGTGGAGTGGGACCACTGTAGCTGTACACCATTCTTTGGGTACATATCCTGTAGTAAGACTAAGTTTGAACAGTGACAGGGTTCAGTTCTTCTTGGAGCTCGTGTAAGACACAGCCTGGGACACCATCCAGTCCCATAGATGCTGTGTTTTTTGCTTTGGAGAGGGCAGCTTTCACCTGTGCATCTGTGATGTCAGGGAGGTTACATTCAGTTGGGATAGGTGTTTGCTCCTTTGGGGGGGAAGGGGAGGAGAAGTTTGCGCTGAATCTGTCTGCCAGGATGTTGGCTATGTCTGTAGGTTTGGTATATTTTGTACCGTTATGCAACAATTCAGAGCATACCTAGGAGTTTCTGCCCATGTTTCTGACAAAACTAAAGAAGGCCTTGTGATTATCTTTAGTGTCTAGGGCAATTTTTCTTTCGAAACTGGCCTTTGATGATTTTATGAGGGATCGAAGTTTCTTGCTAATACTGATCAGAGATGCCTTCCCTTTTTGGGATTTTGCTCTGTCATGTAGTAGCTTCCTCTTTCTGTTGTATAGCTTATTTATGGCCGGGGTCCACCAGACTGGTCTCCTGTTTTTGGAGGAGTGAGCCTTGGTTTTATTTGGGATAGAACGATCCATGCATTCCTGCAGGTGCTCATAGAATGCATTTGTAAAGGATTCTGCGGATTGGGCTGTATTATCCTCTGGCCCAGGGGCTTTGAAGGATTCCATCTCAGTCTTGAGAAGTGCAAAGTTGGCTTTTGAGAAATTCTTTACAGTGATTTCCTTGGCTGGGGGTGGGGACGGGATATGGATGTCCAGGGAAATTTGTTTATGGTCTGATCTTACCAATGAGGGGTTTACCTCTGGTGTGGAACATAGAGTCCCCATGTTGGTGATGACCAGGTCCAATATGTTGTTCCCTCTTGTGAGAGTGGTGACCAGTTGTTCCATTGCGTTAGAGTTTATAAATTCAAGGAACCGTTGGGCGAGGGTGTTTGGGCTTGACTAGTTTTCCCAGTCAATGTTTGGGTAGTTGAAGTCACCTAATAACATAGTGTTTGGAGATACCTTCATATTCTCCAGTGTTCTCAGGAATGCCAAGTGGGGTTCCTGTAATAGGGAGGGTGTTCTGTAGCAGGCTACAAACTGAAAGGCAGTTTTGCCCACTGTTAGTTGCACATGGATGGTTTCCGATGCTTCGTGCAGTACCACTAACCTGGAGGTGTAGCTATCTTTGATGAATATAGATACTCCCCCTCCTTTTGTGCTTCGGTCCGAGTTTTGGGCCAAAACGCATGGTATGAGTTATAACCTGGTAGTGCTGGGGTGCTCTCAGGAGCTTTGAACCAGGTTTCTGTTACTGCACAGACATCGATTTTCTCCATACTGAGGAGAGTCTTGAGTGCGTGCATCTTGAGGTTTAGACTTCTGGCATTGAGTAGCATTACCTTTAGTTTTTTTATCTTTGGGTTGTCTATGGAGGTGGGTTTGTCCTTTGAGCCTTGCCTAAAGAAGGCACTATGGGGGTGGCAAGAGCCTTGTCCAGTATACGAAAGCCTAAGGGTGACAGGTGCAAGCCATCCCTAGCGAAGCAACATGGCTTGTCGAGCATGTCATCCCAGGCTGACAGACACTGGATCCCCTTTGAATGACACCAATACTATAGCCAATTGTTGAAACTGATCATTTTGTCTTCATACTGTGGCATAATTCTTGGTGAGGGCAAGATGCTACTCAAGGTCAGGGACATACCAGCCTGGGCTACATGGTCAGAGAGCTCCTCTATGTCTCTTTTCATGTAGTCCAGGGAGGTACGTCTCAGGTCATTCACACCAGCATGGACAATAACGGAGTCATACTTGTACTTGCTCTGGAGTGACCTGAGTGCTTGCATTATGTGGCGGATCCTGGCACCCAACAGGCAGCTTACAGTGACCTTCTCCTTGTTCAGTCTGGTGAGTGGGACATCAGTGTGCCGGACAATAGTGTCCCCTATAACAAGTGTATTTGGTGTGTTGTTTGGCCTTATGTGCTGTGACTGTGAGGCACACTGATTTTGTGAGATATGTGATTTGTGGGTATTGTTGAGGGGTGGCTGTTGCTTGGATATCTGCTTAGGAGGTCTTTGCTGTTTAGGCAGATTTTTATTTAGAGCCTTCAAGTATGTTTTTGTGTGTTTATGTGTTGGGTATGCAGATGCAATAGTTCTGTGTGAGACTGGATTTGTGGTGTGGGTGGTTACCTTTTCCTCCTGACTGACTGTGCCAGTCTTGGGTTGAGAGAGCTCTGCCTCCAGTTTGGCTGTGTAACTGCATCCCTCACATGTATTAGAGTTTGTTGGAAGGAGGAGAGGGTTGTCTGTGTACATAAGGCAATTGTAACATTGCCTCAAAATTCCCAGATTCACCAGCTGGACTGGAGAGTAACCTTGAAACTGACCCTTGGACATACCAGATTAGTATAGGGAACTGTTTTTTACTGATCAGATTAGGAAAGGGAACTGATTTTTCACTTGATCAGGAAGGACCAATCAGGAGTCTAATACTTATGAGAAGTCAAGGAGGGTGTAGTGCTTTAGTTAGTTAGTGTTTCCTTATAAGAGCTGAGCAAGTGCAGGGCTTTAGAAAGAGAATAGAGTGATTACTTTGAGAGTTTGAACAGTTCTAAGGGAAAAAGTGAAGAGCAGACTTTGTGGAGCCTGGAATAGTTTAAACCTGTTTAGGTGGCGCTGCCCGACGCTGCTCAGTGCGCAAAACCATGCAAAAAGAGAGTTGTAGGGTTTTAAGAGAGAGAGATCAAGGAGTTTAGAATTGACCCAAAATGGCCAATAAAATTACAGCTTCTAGGCAGTAACCACTCCTCCAGGGACAGACAGGCTGTTCAGTGTTAACCACTCCCACTGGTGAACACAGAGACTTCCCTTTAGCCCAAGCAAGCACTGGCCTTCTAGAAACTTCCAAACAGTTCAGAACAGCAAATCTGTAACTGAACTTTCTTAACTTTCAGAAAGTGGGAAAAAGCAAGATTTTTTTTTCTTTTTGTTGTAGTTTAAAGGTAGCAGAGATACACAAGCAGCAAAATAATCACAACAGTGCAATAAATGACCCCACACTTGAGTGCTAGGCCAAAATCAGGTAAAATGCAGTTTTTAGAGAAAAAATGATTTTAAATTAAGTGCAACACAGGAAATGCAGTAAACAGGCTCTAGATGTGTTCCAAGTACTGTTACTGTTACAGCTATAAACTTTAGCAAGCCGGAAAAAGCCAAAAAGTAGGCGGCAAAGCAGTAAAACTTAACAAAAAATCAGAAGAAAATACTTAAAAATCACAAAATTGGCTCCTTTTCTTCTCTCAGTGTTTTCTCCTCTTGGTAGGTGCTTCAGCAACAACTAGCAAGCCTGAAAAGATGCCAAAACCATGAGGCAGCCTAGTTTTAAGAGACAGAGATCAAGGAGTTTAGAATTGACCCAAAATGGACAATAAAACTACAGCTTCTATGTAGTAACCACTCCTCCAGGGACAGGCAGGCTGTTCAGTGTTAACCACTCCCACTGGTGAACACAGAGACTTCCCTTTAGCCCAAGCAA
Source organism: Protopterus annectens (assembly GCF_019279795.1). Lineage (NCBI taxonomy): Eukaryota > Metazoa > Chordata > Ceratodontiformes > Protopteridae > Protopterus > Protopterus annectens. The sequence continues at coordinate 1,473,907,267 of NC_056728.1, read as the reverse complement.
GCACTGGCCTTCTAGAAACTTCCAAACAGTTCAGAACAGCAAATCTGTAACTGAACTTTCTTAACTTTCAGAAAGTGGGAAAAAAGCAAGATTTTTTTTTCTTTTTGTTGTAGTTTAAAGGTAGCAGAGATACACAAGCAGCAAAATAATCACAACAGTGCAATAAATGACCCCACACATGAGTGCTAGGCCAAAATCAGGTAAAATGCAGTTTCTAGAGAAAAAATCGATTTTAAATTAAGTGCAACACAGGAAATGCAGTAAACAGGCTCTAGATGTGTTCCAAGTACTGTTACTGTTACAGATATAAACTTTAGCAAGCTGGAAAATGCCAAAAAGTAGGCGGCAAAGCAGTAAAACTTAACAAAAATCAGAAGAAAATACTTAAAATCACAAAAGTGGCTCCTTTTCTTCTCTCAGCGTTTTCTCCTCTTGATAGGTGCTTCAGCAACAACTAGCAAGCCTGAAAAGATGCCAAAACCATGAGGCAGCCTGGTTTTAAGAGAGAGAGAGCAAGGAGTTTAGAATTGACCCAAAATGGCCAATAAAACTACAGCTTCTAGGTAGTAACTACTCCTCCAGGGACAGGCAGGCTGTTCAGTGTTAACCACTCCCACTGGTGAACACAGAGACTTCCCTTTAGCCCAAGCAAGCACTGGCCTTCTAGAAACTTTCAAACATTTCAGAACAGCAAATCTGTAACTGAACTTTCTTAACTTTCAGAAAGTGGGAAAAAAGCAAGATGTTTTTGTTTTTTTCTTTTTGTTGTAGTTTAAAGGTAGCAGAGATACACAAGCAGCAAAATAATCACAACAGTGCAATAAATAACCCCACACTTGAGTGCTAGGCCAAAATCAGGTAAAATGCAGTTTTTAGAGGAAAAAAATGATTTTAAATTAAGTGCAACACAGGAAATGCAGTAAACAGGCTCTAGATGTGTTCCAAGTACTGTTACTGTTACAGATATAAACTTTAGCAAGCCAGAAAATGCCAAAAAGTAGGCGGCAAAGCAGCCATGACCTTATGTGAGAAAAACATCATCAATATATGTTGATGATACTCTGTTCATTGAAAACCATAAAGTCCAATATGAACTGCAACAAAAACTCCAAAAAAGTTTAATATTTCTGAATGGACTGCCAATAAAAGAGTATTAATCCACACCAAGAAAACAAAGGCTATGCTTTTTGAACACAAAAGAAAATACCACTGTGATGATTGGGGAGAGATGGGCGAAGGCTGCCAGCCTACGCAAATAGAATTCTATCATTTGTATAAATAAATGTAAAATACAGGCTTGTGTTTTTAAATGAAAGAAAACACTGTAAAATGTGAACTTCAAGATGGTTGCAACATTGCATCTGCTGTAAGGAAAACCAAGCCAAACATTTCAAATGTCTTTGAAAGTACAATTATCCAAAAAATGGTGCCAGAGTGGCTAGCTGAACACATTCTTCCTATTGTCTTAACTTAAGGAATAATTGTTAGAGTGTACATTTGGAAGGTGCTTTATTGCTTTGTTTGCTGCTAGAGTGCATATGTGAAATGCCTTTTATTGTTGTATTCTCCTGTGCAGGTATTAGCTTGCTAAATAATGTAAATGGAGTTTCTATTAGCCTGGGAACTCAGAGCAGGTGTCAAGATGATGCAATATGAATACTGGGAAAACCTAAGTGTCAAAAATGATGCAATCTGGGGAGGACCCAGAGACATGTTTGTTAGTGATGTTTTATAAACTGTGTCTCAGAGAGAGATAGAAAGCATTTTGACTTTGGACATCTAACCCAGCACTGCTTATGCTCTTTATGTATGTAAGTAGGATTGTAGCACTGTGTTTTCTCTTAAGATTAGCTAAAGATTATAAAGTTAGATTAAGCATTTTTTCTGTGTAATCAGATATTTCCTACGATATTATTTTACATTTCTGTGTGATCTCTGAACTCTTGGATATCTCTGTGGTGTAGTAGTTTTGTCTTCTGTTTTAATTATTTATTATTCAATATTTTTAAAACCTTCTACCTGTGGCTGCTTTGTGTAGAGATAAGCTCTAGAATACATTGCATATTTATAGAGGTTATTGTAATAGGCCACTCTAAAGTAAGCCTTAACTGTCAGTCATACTACCATTGGATAATAATATTGCACAGTAATAATTGGACACCCTTTTAACGGCCTTTTAGTAGTTGATATTATTAACTGGGTGGTGACAGTAATTACTATTGTATAGCCTGGGTAAAGGGGCACAGCTGGAGAATCTGTGTCAGCCTTTCTCAGGAGTGTCTGCGAAGTTGTATAAATACTTATCTCAAAGTGTGTGTGTGTTGTGTCAGCTACTTGGCAGGGACATGAAGCACTGGTTGGACAGAGAGAGTACTGGATGTTCTAGCTTGCCCAGTTAGGCTGAGACCTTGACCCTATAGCTGTGCCAGTGGGGAGTCGTATTGGGGACCTGGAGAGCAAGGGAGCAACTAGCCCCAGACTGACTGTGATCTCTGTGTGCACTTAAGGGAAATTGTACTTTACTGTGTGTATTAGTTATCCTTTCCTCTTCTAGGAGATGACCTCCCTGGTGTTAGTGGTGAGGATTAAGGCACCTTGATTGCTGGGCCAAGGCATGGTTGTTACAAGTCTCCTTGATTGCTGGGCCAGGGCATGGACATCACAAGTGGTGGCAGTGGCGGGATTTACTTCACATACTAATTGGCTTGTAGCGGTGTGGGGTAGAGCGAATTCCTTTAGCTTATGTACAGTGATCGCTAAAAGTGTTTTGTACTCTAAAATAGCCATGCAGTGTATACTCAGAGTTCAGATCACAATTGTTTTATTTCTTTTGTTAGCTTAGTGTTAATTAGGGTGAGCAGGCAGCATGTCAGCAGAAGAGTATGGAAAGCTGACAAGGAACCAGTTGGGGGAGATGTGCCAGGCTAGGGGACTGGTGCATGGAAACCTGACTAAAGCAGACCTGATTGCAGCCATGGTTACAGTTACATCAGAAACCAGCAGCCTGGAGGACAATCAGACTGACAGTGGAGATACAACATCCTCGGAGAATGGACAGCTCAACCTTACTGCAGTGGACTTAAAAATCCAGCTGGAGCTAAAAAGACCTGAGTTGGAGGCCAGGCCTATGGAACTAGCAGCAGCCAAGAAAATGAGGAGTCTACAAGCTGAGGAAATTGAACAGCAGAAAAAGCATGAGGGGGAAATGCTGACTCTTCACCAGAGTCATGGAGGTAATGGGGAAGGGAGTAACCAGACCCCAGAAGCACAAAAGGTCAGTAAATTTCTTCCACAGTTTAAAGAGTGGGATAATTTTGATAGCTTCATTCATATGTTTGAGCGGGTATGTAAACAGGATGAAGTTGACCAAAATCTCTGGGTATGGTTCCTGACACCCTTACTCCATGGTAAAGCTGTAATTCTTTAGCAAAAATGCATGACACTGACTGTTTTTATTATACTGCTGTAAAAAGACATTTATTAGAATGTTTTAAGCTAACACCTGAAATGTATAGGAAAATGTTTTGTGAGCATAGACACAAGGCAGATGAAAATGTATGTGAATATGTTGCTGAACTGAGCACTTATTTTCATAGCTGGGTGAGTGGATGTCAGGTCACCATTTTTGAAGAGCTGGCAGACCTTTTGGTAAAGGAACAAGCCCTTAGCACGTTGCCTGAGGACATGAAGATCTGGTTAGCTGATAAACACTGTGCTCCTTCAGAGGAGTTGGGGAAGAAGGGAGACCTATACCTTGCAAGCAGGGCAGCCCTGCACAGGAAAGGGACCCCCAGTACTGCTCATGGGACTAAAGGAACCCATGGTGGGCAGCACAGACTGCCCCAACAGAATCCACCAGTAGCAGGGGAAGCCATTAGTCAAAGATACACATCCAGGAGATAGGGTTAAATGATTTGAATGCAACCAGTGGGGCCATGTGGCATACAGGTGTCCACAGAGGCAAGGTGGGGAACCAAAGGTGAGGGAGCCAGTAAGTGGAAAAGACAAAATGCCAACAGTAGGTTGTCTAGAGACAACAGGGGTATGGAACTACCATCCTGCAGATGTCCTGAGAGCGAAGGATTTGGATGAGGCAATACTATGTACTTATGCAGTTACATGCAGTGAGGCTAGGAGACAAGCATGTAGGTCTGGTAGCCTGGGGCAGACCCAGACAGACTGCATACTTGCAGCCAGGACTGCTGAGGTGGTTACTTCAGGGAGTGAGCTACGCTGTAGCAGTGAGACTGAATGTGAGCCACAGCTGCTTGTGGGTACTGATGTCCCCTTGGACAGGGTAACTGCAAAGGTAGAGGTGAGTAGTAGTACCCAGGCTGACAGTGAGGCACTACTGTCAGAGGATGCCAGACTTCCTGTGGAACGGGAGCTGGGAAGGGTTACCAGGAGAGACTTGAGACAGGCTCAGATCTCAGACCTTACATTGCAAGGCCTGAGGCAGGTAGCCAGAGAGGCACCTGATTCTCAAGGGAAGGGGGAATCTGTATACTGGGACAAAGGGCTACTATACAGAGAGTGGACCCCTGAGGGAGGGCTAGAAGGTGAGAGAGTACAGCAGTTGGTAGTACCTAGAGCTTACTATCTGACACTTCTGGCCAGAGCCCACGATATTCCCTTTGCAGGTCATATGGGCATAAAACATACAAAGAGGTGTATTATGCAAAACTTCTATTGGCCTGGAATTTCCAGAGATGTAACAGGGTACTGCAGGACCTGTGAGCAGTGCCAAAAGGTAGGCAAGGCAGGAGACAAGGTGAGAGCTCCTTTGATGCCTTTGCCTGTGATTGAGGAGCCATTTTAGATGGTAGCTATGGATATTGTGGGTCCTCTGAGTACCCCAAGTTCCACAGGGAAAAAGTATATCCTAGTGATTGTAGATTATGCTACACAATACCCTGAGGCAGTGGCTTTGTCCTCCATTGAGACCGAGAAGGTGGAAAATGCTTTGTTAAAGATTTTCAGCAGGGTAGGTTTCCCAAAGGAAATACTGTCTGACAGAGCTGACAACTGTATGTCAGACCTGCTGGCTTGTCTGTGGAAGTCCTGTGGGGTGAAGCACATGAAGACCACCCCCTACCATCCCCAGACTAATGGTCTTGTTGAGAGATTAAACTCTACAATCATGTCCATGCTACGGGCATGTGCAGATCAGCTTAAGAGGGAGTGGGACAAATATTTGCCTCATCTGTTGTTTGCTTACAGAGAGGTTCCCCAGGAATCCACAGGTTTTTCACCCTTTGAGTTGCCGTATGGGCATAAGGTGAGGGGACAGCTAGATTTAATGCGAGATGACTGGGAAGGTGAGTGTGAGCCTCACAAGGAGTCTGTTGTGGCATATGTCCTGAACCTCAGGACAAGGCTCACAGAACACATGGGCCTGGCCCAGGAGAACCCGGCAGAAGCCCAAAAACAGAAAAAGGTGTGGTATGACAGAAATGCTCACGCTAGAGAGTATGCTGTAGGGCAGCAGGTGATGGTTCTCAATCCTGTCAGACACAACAAGCTGCAATCAGCTTAGGAGGGACCCTACAATGTGGTAAGAAGGGTAAGTGCTGTTAACTGCATGGTGGAAGTGCTAGGCAGACAGCAGGGGCACAAATTGTACCATGTTAACATGATGAAACCTTACCATGATAAGGAGGCCCTTGTGCTGAGCATTTGCAGTGGATTGTAGGAGGAGTCTGAGGGAGATCTGGGACTGATCTCCTCAGTGAGGCTCGGGCTGACACCTCGTTGGAAGGGGTAGCAATGTCCCAGCAACTATCTCCTACCCAGGTTCAAGAAATCCGAGCAGTGGTGCAGGAGTTTGGGGGCATGTTCACCAGGAAACCAGGGAGCACCCACTTGGTGCAGCACCAGGTGGATGCAGGACCCCAAAGGCCTATCAGGCAGGCCCCTTATAGGGTGCCTGAGAGAGTCAAACAGACTCTGAGGGAGGAGGTACAGGAGATGTTGGAACTAGGAGTGATTCAAGAGTCCAACAGTCCCTGGGCCTCACCAGTGGTGTTGGTGCCAAAGAAGGATGACAACAACATGTTCTGTGTGGATTACAGGAAATTAAATAGTCATACAGAATCGGATGCTTACCCCATGCCTAGGACAGATGAGGCCCTAGAGCAGCTGGGTGGGGCTAAGTATCTTACAACCATTGATCTTACCAAGGGTTACTGGCGAGTGCCCTTGACTCACAGTGTTAGAGAGAAGTCAGCCTTTGTGACTCCTTTTGGCTTGTATGAGGTAACAAAGATGCCCGTTGGGATGAAGAATGTCCCAGTGACTTTCCAGAGGCTGGTAGATCATATCTTAGCAGGAGCAGGAGGAATTGCCCTTGCTTACATGGATGACATTGCTATCTACAGCCATTCCTGGCAAGAGCACCTTCAGCATGTCAGGGAGGTGCTGGGCAGACTGCAGAGGGCAGGGTTGACCATTAAGCCGTGCAAATGTCAGGTGGGCATAGCAGAGGTCTCCTACCTAGGGCATAGAGTGGGGAGTGGTAAGATAAGGCCAGAACCTGCCAAAGTGGAAGCCATTCAGGCATGGTCTGCACCTGTTACCAAAATGCAGGTGAGGGCATTCTTAGGGACATCAGGGTACTACAGAAAGTTAATTCCCAATTATAGTACCATAGCTGCTCCCCTCACAGACCTGACAAGGAAGAGCAGGCCAGATAAGGTAGTGTGGACCCCAGCATGTGAGCAGGCATTTCAGAAGCTTAAGGAAGCTTTGGGAGGACCCCCTGTGTTAGCCAGTCCAGACTACAGCAAAGACTTTGTTGTGCAGGTTGATGCTTCAAACTATAGTGTGTGGGCTGTACTTAGCTAGATTTCTTCAGGGGGAGAAGAGCACCCAGTGGTTTATCTCAGTTGTAGGCTCCAACCCAGGGAGGAATGCTATGCAGTGGTAGAAAAGGAATGTCTAGCCATAGTGTGGGCACTACAAAAACTTCAGCCTTATCTGTATGGAAGAAAATTCACTGTGAAAACAGATCACAACCCTCTAATGTGGTTAAACAGAGCCAGTCAGCAAAATGCCAAGTTGCTAAGATAGAGTCTGGGGTTGCAAGCATATGATATGTCAGTGCAGCACCACGCCAATGCAGATGAGCTCTCAAGACAGGGAATGGGGTGAGGTACACCCAGATAGGCCTGACACTTTCAAGCGATGTTTCTCAAGGGGCACTTCAAAAACTTGCTTGAGTTCCCCGGGGGTGGTGGGGAGATGTGACGATTGGGGAGAGATGGGCGAAGGCTGCCAGCCTAGGCAATTAGAATTTGAAATATAATTCTATTATTTGTATAAATAAATGTAAAATACAGGCTTGTGTTTTTAAATGAAAGAAAACACTGTAAAATGTGAACTTCAAGATTGTTGCAAAATTGCCATCTGCTGTAAGGAAAACCAAGCCAAGCATTTCAAATGTCTTTGAAAGTACAATTATCTAAAAAATGGTGCCAAAACAGCTAGCTTACATTTTTCCTATTGTCTTAACTTAAGGAATAATTGTTAGAGTGTACAAGTGGAAGGTGCTTTATTGCTTTGGTTTCTGCTAGAGTGTATATGTGAAATGCCTTTTATTGTTGTATTCTCCTGTGCAGGTGTTAGCTTGCTAAATAATGTAAATGGAGTTTCTATTAGCCTGGGAACTCAGAGCAGGTGTCAAGATGATGCAATATGAATACTGGGAAAATCTAAGTGTCAAAAATGATGTAATCTGGGGAGGACCCAGAGACATGTTTGCTATTGATATTTTATAAACTGTGTCTCAGAGAGACATAGAAAGCATTTTGACTTTGGACATCTAACCTAGCACTGCTTATGCTCTTTATCTATGTAAGTAAGATTGTAGCACTCTTCTTAAGATTAGCTAAAGATTAGAAAGTTAATTAGATTAAGTATTTTTCTGTGTAATCAGATCTTTCCTACGATATTATTTTAAGTTTCTGTGTGATCTCTGAACTCTTGCATATCTCTGTGGTGTAGTAGTTTTGTCTTCTGTTTTAATTATTTATTATTAAATATTTTAAAACCTTCTACCTGTGGCTGCTTTGTGTAGAGATAAGCTCTAGAATACAATGCATATTTATAGAGGTTATTGTAATAGGCCATTCTAAAGTAAGCCTTGACTGTTAGTCATAATACCATTGGATAATAATATTGCATAGTAATAATTGGACACCCTTTTAAGGGCCTTTTAGTAGCTGATATTATTAACTGGGTGGTGGCAGTAATTACTACTGTACAGTTTGGGTAAAGGGGCACAGCTGGAGAATCTGTGTCAGCCTTTCCCAGGAGTGTCTGTGAAGTTGTATAAATACTTATTTCAAAGTGTGTGTGTGTTGTGTCAGCTAATTGTCAGGGACACGAAGCACTGGTTGGACAGAGAGGGTACTGAGGGTTCTAGCTTGCCCAGTTAGGCTGAGACCTGGACCCTATAGCTGTGCCAGTGGGGAGTCTTTTTGGGGACCTGTAGAGCAAGGGAGCAAACAGCCTCAGACTGACTGCGATTTCTGTGTGCACTTAAGGAAATTTGTACTTTACTGCATGTATTAGTTATCCTTTCCTCTTCTAGGAGACGACCTCCCTGATGTTAGTGGTGAGGACTGAGGCTCCTTGATTGCTGGGCCAGGGCACGGTCATCGTAACCACATCTATCAATTGTGCAATTTAAAGTCTGTCTAGGTAACATTATTCCTATTGTATTAGAATACAAGTGCCTGGGGTTTACTCTGGATCCTACTCTTAACTTTAAACTGCATACAGACGATATTATAAGGTATATGAGGCTTAAGCTTCACGATAACATCCCACATGTTCTTCCATCACTTGTCACGACAGCAATAGATAAAATCATTCTTCCTCTTCTGAAAGTGGAATATTGCCTTCCAATAATCCCTGTCCAGTTCTCATACCAGACAAATGGATTAGAAGTTGTAGACAATTAGATCTCTAGATTTATATCATTAGCCGACTCACAGACTCAAAACTGCAATCTCCTAAAGGGGCTTAGTTGACTTCCTGTTACCAGCAGAGTTACTTTCTACTAGCTCAGTTGATTTCCTGTTTCCAGCAGAGTTACTTTCTACTAGGTATCCTACAATTTAAAATTGTAAAACTACGTGACTGTCCTCCCCAGAAAGAAAATGTATCTTTAAGGAGCAGCATTACACCCAGAGGTCCACTCAGAAAGAAAATCTTACCCTTACCCAACCACAATTTAAAACCAATATAAACAAACATAGCTTTTCTGAACTCTGTCCAGCCACCTGGATGTGACTCCCAAATGAAACAGAAACCTTACCAATCTTAACTGAATTTAAATCTAGTCTAATAAAGAACATATGTAAAGAAACAATATGTAGTTGTATTATAGACAATAGTTAAATTACCAGAAATTATCTATATCTTCACAACTTAAGTCATTCAACAGTTCAATGCCTAAGTATTATTTTTTCTAATCTCTGCAAATACAGTATATATCAAACTCTGTAAATAATGTGTCTATGTAGTTTGCATATTGTGACACACTATTGTACAATCATTCATCAATTTGCTTCTGCATTATTATACTTTATGTATGTCTTATAGAATTAGGCTACAGTGTTATTGTATGTGCTGTTTTAATTGCTGTTATGGCCTAGGTTGTGGCTGAAGAGGGTATGCAGACAAGCCCAGCTACCTGGCTAACAAATGTAAAGATAAAAAATAAACTTGTAGTGCATCACTATCATTCTGTGACATTATGTGCATATTTGAAAAAGAAATGTGTCATCTGTTTAAAATAATTAATTTGTGTAATCCCTACTCCTCCCTGCTTTTGCCTCTTTGTAGTTCTGTAAGTGTAGATGTCTTCAGGATGAACTGCCTATATGCATTCTCATGAGCATAGGAGTGAAATATATCATTAAACTGCATTTTGAGCAATTGTTCATGTGACAAATCACTGCTGACATATAACTGCTGAATCTTTAACAGAAGGTTTTCTTTTTTATTCCATTTTTCTTTTAGATAGGTTTTATTTTTAAAGTAAATGTGTTTTTTGTGTCATGTTGCCACTTACTGATTAATTTAAATGGCACTCACTTTTCTGTATTTTTCAGTAGGTGCGTTAACAATCTACTCCTGTGCAGCTACCAGTTTTGATGAGACAGGCTTTTACCTTCTGACTTGATCAAAGTACATTCCAATGTGAGGCATAACTGTGACATTGTGCATTTTTTGTGATGTATTATACATTGAGAAAAGGCAGGAACATATTTGCCATATAAATGACATTAAAACAATGACCAAGGAAGTGGCATGTAGTTTTAAAGTAATGGTGTTTAGAATGTTACTTTACAGACTATTAGTTAATCATCTGCTACCAGTTATAATTAGCATCCTCATGCAAAGTATTACTTTTGAAACTTCAGTGGTTTTTGTAGATCATTTTGGAGCATCAGGGCGAACAACCAACTGTGTAACTGAAAGTTCTTAGCCTGTGGCAGATAAAGCTATACTCAATTTTATAATGAAGTTGTCAGTATTTATTCTTTGACATACTAACAAAAATGCTGAGAGGTACTTTTTTTTCAAGAAATGGAACTTTCTCTTAATAAGTGGGCATATTCATAGATATTATCCGAAAACATTTTGAACATTGAATTATTGTCAATCATTCATCCATCAAAACTGACATTTCAGTGTGAAACATTGAAACAAGAAAAAGCAGAGCAAGAGTTCACAACAGAATTAGAAAATAAACTTTACAACGTGTATGTCACTCTGATGTCTTCTTCAGGAATATACTTAAATATGAAAATAGCAGTGGAATGGAGAATATAAGGTACAGTGGTAAAATGACAAAATAGGTTAAACATGCAAAGAATATACTAGCCTATGAGGGGATACAGATTGATCTATGACAGGCAATAATGCAGATAGTGATGTAGGGAAATGCAGGAAGAATGAATGGGTATACTGCTTAAAACTCAAACCTAAGTTTAAGTGGCGCACAAATGAGCAATAGAATAGGTTGTCACTGTCTGTTAATCCTTCAGTGAGAAGCCAGGAGGCTGCATTTTGCTTCTGTTGAGATTTGCTGACAGTGTATAACTCAGTCATATTGCAAATATCAAAATGATTAATCATATCTTAGAGGCAGATAAACAAGAAAGCATACTAGACAGGAAAGCACTGATGAAAAAATGTTTGATCAGGAATGATTACTTCATATGGGCCTATCATTTATGATAGAGGAATGCTACTTGCATGTTAAACAACACATTTAGTGTCTATGATGGTTTCTAATAAGCAGCATTCTTGAATGCAAAATGAAAAGTACAGACAGATCGTGATAAAGTACATGTTGGGAGCAAATTGAAGCACAATGTGTATGACTGTATCTGCATACAGAATACCCTTTGGTGGTGCTTGGATTGGTCAGCCAGGTATCTCCTTGTTTTTCTTACTAAAATGCTTTACCATCTCTTTCAAACAATCCTGTATACTACCTTATTAGAGGGAGATGAACGCTTTTGCTGATATGAACATTTAAAGAGTTAGACATAAACAAGTATGATAAACAGTGAATCATATTACAGGGCATGTAACAGCTTGGAAATAATTACTGTAAGTAAACAGACCATTACCTCATGCAGATTTCATGGGTAATAGGCTGGTGACTGGAGGGAACAGGAGGCTCAAAGGAAATTGCTTAGCTGAGAACACAAAATAGAACATGAATCAAGATGGGGCTGTATCAAGATATGGAGGCATACCTCTCAACTGGACAGAATTTGGTAGAATTTCCAGATTTTTTACCTTATATTTTTAGTCCATTTTTCATACACTTGGTGTTTTCTAGCAAGTCTAAGGCAAATGATTGAAGATTTAAGTCAGAAAATAATGACAGACATTTGAATTTCAGACTTCATACTCTTCAGAAAGTTCGTGCTAATGCAAAACTTGTTGTTCTATCTACTTTCTAATATTGCAAGAGCAGTATTTAAAATTGTCCCTATTTTGGGTCTTTGTTCCTTGTTATTTATGGCTTCATCCAGATTTCTTGTTCTAAGAGGTTGAAATGATTGTATGGAGGTAAAATAATTAATTGCCAGCCAAACCATAACCCAGTTATGCTTGGTACATGTATCCTTATTTTTCAAAGCTAATGATCATGGTGTTTTTCAATCTGTGTTTCAGAGATTTTCTGTTTCAAAAAATGTATAATTTCAGTACCAGTAGACCACTGGCCTAATAAACATACTGGTTGATACAGCTGTCAAAAAACTGAAATACAACTTTGTCCCGGTTCCCTTCAATAAACACACCACACCAAATGATATTTGATGACCTTCATTAAACTTCCAGAAGCACAAATACTGATTGGTTGGTTTGACTTGAGCCCCTTATATAAGTGTGTGGTTTATGAAGATGGTTGTTAAAGGTCTGATGAAGTGGTGCTGAGACACCACGAAAGCTCTAACCGAATAAAGATTTGTTCATTTTAGTTGTGGCCTCTCTGTCACTTGGTTGGACCTTTGGATGCTATTGTTGTATTTACTTTATTAAACTTCCATAAACATAACTTTCTTTAATAATATTTTAATTTATTGATCACAGCATGAACATCCATATAACCATTTGCTAGAGAAGCAGTGTTCCCAACTTCGCTCACTTACTTTTAATATAAAGCAGCATCCTCACCTTTGCTTGCTTTCTTTGACTTATCAAGCAGTGTCCTCGACTTCGCTCGCTTACTTTTATTTATCAAGCAGCGTCCCAATGCTCACTTTCTTTCTCCAACTCATTGAATTAAACATCCAACTCCAGAGGGAGAACAGAAGAGGGACAAACCTATCCCTCTTCTCTACCTAAACATCAAACCTGTAAAATTAACAACACAATCCTCAATGTTCCTAAAAGAGAGAGGGAGGGAGCGAGGGCATGTAGCAAGTTCACAGCAAAACCTGATCCCTTACACAGTTACACTCACACATAACCAGTTAAGCCCCTCCTTGCACTTACCTCATTTCCTCCCAACCCTCCTACTTTTCCAAATTAACCTTTCCATCCCCACCACACAAACTCTTCCACTACCATCTTATCTCTCATTATTATTCCTTCTTGACCCTCACCTGAAGATATCCCTGGACAAATTGGTTTGTTCCCAAACCTCATTTAGAAAATGTTACAATTTGATGATAAGAACAAAGGAGTGCATTACGTTTAAAATCACTATTTTTTTTTCTTTATTTCTTACAGCAAGAAGAATTCACTGCTCTAACTGAAGTGCACAACTCTTCATTTAATTGTACTGTAATTTTATTTTTAAATGATTTATTCCACAAATCACTCATTTTTTTATGTCACTGTGTCAATTGTTATGCAGAGAGAACATGCATTTTTGTAGTTACAACCACCAACACTCAAACAGTAGACCTGAATATAAAGAAGTTGTAGAGTACAATTACTACTCAGTTTTTAATGCCTCACACAATATCTTCCTAGGGTGAGTCATGTTATTTTGACATAAAGTGCATTAGAATAGCAGGTGAAAGATAAATATTTATTTCTCTATCCATCTTTGTTGCCCAGGTCAGTCCTATTAGGCTAGTTGCCTCTTTGCAGGAGAGACCGAAGGTATTATTAATACTATGGAATACTATTAATACTACAATGGAAAACTTAGCCAGGGCATCAGTGACCTTCCCCTACTCTTTGCTGTACAGGGACACATTTTGATACTACACTTCCTGTCTTCTGGTCCAGGCTCATAGGCAGCTCACAGAAGCAGGAAGCCAAAAATCGAACATAGAAGATGAAGTAGCAGTTTTGGAGGTGTTGGAAATGAGTGCTAGTCCAACAGCAGAGAATGCAAATGTTATAAAACATGAATCAGGTGTAAAGAGAGACTGGAGAAGGGATGGGAAAAACCAGGAAAGCCTGTTCAAAGGCAAAAAGAAGCAGTTGAAATTAGCATTGTGGATTCAGAGGAATTATTTCAGTAAAATCTGTTTGCAACAGAAATGGCAACATAAGAATATGTTGTCATAATCCTCCAGTCATAGGGTTGTGGAATGTAGATTTAAAAAAAGCTAATTGAGCTGAGTGAACTTAAAAGTGAAAAGGCAGTATCGTGTGGTGAAATAATGGACAGAATACAATAGGAGGAAGTACAACAAATAAGGACAAAAGAAAGCAATCATATGGACAAACTTTAAAAAAAGTTGAACAAAAAGATGAAATGAAAATAGAAGTAAGAAGAAAATATTGTGTAAGAATAAGTAGTAAGACAGAAAAAGTACTTGACAGGTATGAAATATGGGACAGTGTCATTTCACCACTGGCTATTGAACCCAGAGAGGTAAGAGCTTGTATATGTGTTAGTAAAGATTCTTTTTGTGAATTTTTATTTTTCAAAGAAGCACAGTATATGGAAAAAGACTTAGAACAATATAATAAAAAATGAATGAAAATCCTTTGAACCTATATGTGGTACAAGCATTTAATAGAAAAGCAGAAAAGAGAATGTATATACAATTTCTTACAGAAATTGAAAGAGACACTTTAATAGACTATTTAAAGACTGTGGGCTGGATTCACGATGGCTTGCACGGAGTCTAAGAGTAGAGTAAGACTCCATGCAGCCATCTTGTCTGACGAGCGATCCAGGAACAGCCTGTAGGGGTGTGTAAGAGAGCTCCTAAAATGGCTCTTACATGGACGGGGCTGGGACATGCAAATCACCTCAATTGCATGCGAAAGGCATGCAAATGAGGTAGATTTGTGATTCAGGAAACCTGAACCTGTCCGAGTAAGAGCAGTGTTATTTGCAGAAATGTACTCAGTTGACAACTGAGTACCGTTCTGCAAATAGCAAAACGGAGCCATGACAGCTCCAAATAAAGGTTGCATCCAGTGCAGGAAGCATGCCAATGGCCAAATATATGGCCATTGGAAATGTTCCCTGATGCAAAATTAAAATAAAAATAATTATTTTTTTTCGGCGATTTCCGATGTATAAGCATAGCGCAGCAGTGCGCAAACGGGCTGCGCTCTAAAACCCAGAATACTACAAATTAAAACCCACAAATGTGGATTTTATTGAAAGTGGTAATATACAATGCAAGAGAATGGCAGGCTGAAGACAACATGGCCACCGAGTAGAGGTTGCTAAGGGGGGAAGCTCAGTCTAAGACATGTAACAAAGCATTAGTAGGCAATCCTATGTAAATGAGTGTTAGGATAGTGAATCGCTAGTTTACATAGCAAATGAGCACAGTCAGTGGAGTGTAGGAGTAGGATATGGGGAGTAACAGAGTAGAAGATAGGTGACATCATGAGGGGGGTATGTATGAAAGAAGTGAAGCTCATTGGATATTGTGTGAGGCACTAAAAACCGAGTAAGACAGAGTGCGCGCGTGTAAGCATGAATGCGTGCATTTAAGACGGAGTAAACATGTATAAGGCTGTTTAAAGAGTTGTAAGCGCGTTTGCACTGGTGTGCACGCGTTTTAACCCGAATAAACAGGTTTTAGTCTGTGTAAGCATGTGTGCGCTCGTGTTAGCTGCTGTGCGCGTGTTTGCGCTTGTGTGCGCGGTGCTCCCTCCCCCAAGGAAACAGAAAGGAAAAAGGAAGCACAACAAATAGTAGGAACCTACCAGGGAGTACTAGCAGAGCTAGCAGGTGAAAACAATCAGAATCAGGCAATTATACAGGCAGTACATTAGCCCAGCCCAGCCTAGCACTTAAAACTCTGCCAACAACACTCCATTATGTTTTTCACAACAGACACTGCAGTAAGCTAATAGAAGTGAAAACTGAAAAAGCTTTACTGAGACAAAAAAATGTTAAGGGCTGCCATTGCTGTTATAAGGAGACATATGCAACATGTGAGGGTGGTGACAATGGAAATGCTGCTGGAGAACCCACAGTGGGGAGACGGAGAAGAGTGTACAGGCCCAGGGTAACCTACCAGGGGCTACATGAGCTGGAGATAGTGGAGCACTATAGAGTGGACAGAGACCTCCTGCAGCAAATTGTTGAGCTGTGCAGGCCACGCCTCACACACAGAACCAACAGAGGGGAACCCATCCCAGTGGAAACCAAGTTATGTGTTGGCCTAAGAATACTAGCAACAGGTACCTTCCAGAGACCAACTGGTGATATGATGGGGATATCACAGGCATCAGCATCCAGGGTACTACACCACTTTCTGGATGCCATGTCAGCACATGTCGGTGATCATGTATATTTTCCCAATTCTGGTGAGGTATTGGCCAGCAATATGCGTCTCTTCCAGCAAACAGAGGAATACCCTGAGGTAGTGGGTGCAATAGACTGCACGCACATATGCATCAAAGCACTAGCCGGCGAGCGGGGTAGGGTCTACTTCAACTGCAAGGGCTTCCCCTCCATCAACTGCCAGGTCGTGTGTGATGCCCAGGGCATAATACTGAATGTGTGTGCAGGCTGCCCTGGAAGCTACCATGATTCCCATATCTGGCATCTGATGCATCTGTACCAGGCATTTGCCAATGGGGACATCCCACATGGTCACCTAGTGGGGGATGCTGGCTATACACTGGAGCCGTGGCTGATGACACCCATCAGAAATGCACACACACCTGAACAGGAACGCCATAATGAGGCACACGCACAAACACATAATGTAATAGAGCATGTGCTTGGGCTGCTCAAGTCACTGTTCCAGTGCCTGGACACATCTGGTGGAGCCTTGCAGTACTCCCCAACTACATGTACCCAAATTGTCATGGTATGTGCTATGCTACATAATATGATCCTGTGAAAACAGCTGCAGCAGGACCAGCATAGGCCTGGGCCAAACAGCCCCCCACCATTGCCAAGGCCATCACAGGCAGAGCATGACTCGGAGGAGGAACAACCTGAGCCTGTCCCAGTAGGCAGAAGGAGGCGTGCCCAGTATGACTTTGCCTTGGCAAAGAGGCAACGCATAGCACATACACTGGCTCAGTAGGAACTCTGGAAATTATACCTCTCTCCGACTCGCACATAAAGTAAAAGAGATGCCTAAGTTGACACTACCTGCTTCCAAACATGTGCAGGGAGTGTATTATGTGCATCCGACATAGGCAGCCCTGCAGCACCACCTAAGGCATGAATGCCATGTGTTAAGCAATATAAAACAGTGCTAAATAGCAATTACCACCATGTAGTATATGCAAACAAAATCGCACACACCAACTAGCACAACTGTGGTCAATATTCAGTAATATTGGACAACGTCCAGCAATGTTGGTGAATATTGAGCAATGTTGGACAAGCCTGGTCTAAGTAGGGCATAGCTGAACAAAAGCCAACATGCTCATATTTGCTTAACAGGCCCTTAAGCAGTCTGGTCTGCTCAGTATGAAAATGTAAAGCAGTGATGGGCTTTGAACCCAGGATACTGTGCACTATAGCCAAAGTACTGGACCACTAAACCATGACAGCATTGCAGTGGTCCACCTCTATGATGGAATGTTGATAAGTCTATGCAAAGTATTCCATGGAAACCCTGCAGGCACAGCATAATCCTTGTTGAGTTATGACACAAAGGTGAGTCCTGCAGTGAGAACAGAACCTGACTTCCAACACACACAGTATAAATGTTAATATTGGTCATGTTCGCACACATCAGAAATGATGTAGTGAACCTCAGATAGTAACATACTGAAGGGTAACACTGGGCATGCTCACACACTTGAATAAATGAGACAAGTGTCAGACAACAAAATATGGAATGTCAGAACTGCGCATGCTCACACATTTAGGCCATGTCTGAGTACAGCAGTGGGCATGCATATCTGGCAGTTGCATGTGTTAACCCAGGAACCTGTCACTATACAGCAATCCACCCTGTGCACACAGTTATATGACAACAGACACATCTATAATATAGTGGAACCCTGTCATAATCAAATATGTTCTGTAGATACTGAAGTTCTTCATGGAAACTGGTAAAACAAAGATGATAAAGACCTGCAAACAGTATCAGCAATAAACATTGTGCATCTTGAACATTAGCATATGTTCAGAGGTCGATACTAGGCTATCTGCCCTAGGGCATGTACAAGCCTAGCCAGAGTGTGTTTGGCATTCACAACCCTGTCAGATTACTACACTGTGTGTGTGAATAGTAGGTCACACAAGATAGCCCATGTACGTTTATGCTAGTGTGCCTCTGTCTAGCAGGGACACAGAAGATATCCCAGGGGTAAATATACAACACCCATACAGTCGTCAAGATGTCTCCAGTAGGTGGTCAGTGGGTGGCTCTGCCTATGTGAAACTGGGATTACATTCTGTAGTGAGTGGAGCCTCTGGGATAAGAATCTGTCCCTCCACAATGTCCTATTAACATCTGTGCTGAGGTATACATCCCTGCAGTGTGTAACTCCAAGGGTGTTGGATATCCCGAGGTGGAGCATGTCCAGTAATTCTGGTTTGGGTATAGCTGTAAACAAAAGGCACACATCATATCTGAGTAGGTGGTAAGTGACTGAGTAGAGCTGGAGTTACTGCATCTGAACTATGCAGGACATCTGTGTGAGTCCCTAGATCTGCTTGGTGTGGACCGTCCGTGGCCAGTACAGTTGCTGCAGGTGTCAGGTAAGGTACACCCCAAATGTGGCATTGTAACCAAGCATGGATGTGATGAGTATAGGGGCACAATGACCTCACTCGATCTAAATGTGAAACCATATGGGATAAGGTGGCACACATAGAAGGTGTGTCCAACCACTTTGGCAATGTGAATGTTAAAGGCGACAGTACTAACAAGTGATGTCCCGAAACCCCTAACAACTCATACCGTATGTAATGGAGTACTACCTATGTGGTAATGTGTGGGCATGTTGTTTCTCCCAAAGGGGATGACTATGCAACTAATGGCATTTAGCTGTAGGCCATGGCTCAGGCACCAGTCATCCATCTCTGTGAGACCCTGATTGAGTATGCATGTGGCAGCTGGAGAGTTGATCATGGCACCCAGTTTGCAGTCAAGTGCAAACATGTTCAGCCATATTCCCCCTGTGAAAGCCTGTACGTAAGACAAATATATACTGAACAAGAGAGATCCCAGGACCAAGCTGTGTGGGATGCCATGTGTAACTGGTGTATAGTCAGACATGGCACCTGCAATTCTGACCATGTGGGTGCTATCCCTGATCTAGGTATCAATCCATTGTGTGAGATATGTGTCCAAATTGACACTGGTGAGCCTATGGATAATGGCCCAGTGGGTTATTGTGTTGAATGGTTTTGCAAGGTTCAGGTAGGCTGTGTGGACAGTTGTCCCTATGTTGATGGACTGTTAGCCATTTAAAGAATACCTACAGGTTAAAGAGGCAAGATCTGCCCACAACAATGCTGAAATGAGTAGGACACAGTGTCTGTAGGTTCCTGATGTCTACGTGTAGGAGTCCTATGACAATATGCTCCATAGCTTTGCAGAACAGGCTACATAGGCTTATAGGGAAATATTGTCTGTGGTCCGTTGTGGCAACAACTCTGTGGAACGGGACCACTGTCGCAGTATGCCATTCCTTGGGTACATATCCTGTGGTAACTCTGATATTGAACAGTGATGTAATGTGAGGGTTGCATTTGTCATGATGCTCGTATATGATGCAGGCTGGGACACCATCTGGTCACATTGAGACTGTGATGTACGCTGTGGGGAGGGCAGCACTCACCTGTTACTGTGTGATGTCAGGGAGGTTACACTCTGTCGGGATGGATAGTTGCTCCTTAGGGGGGATGGGTGGGAGACATCTGCACTGAACCTGTTTGCCAGGATGTAGGCAATGCCAGTGGGTTCAGGGTAGGTTTAGTCAGTATGCAGTAACTCACAGCATATCAGTGAGTGTCGGCCCAGGTTCCTGACATAACTGAAGAAGGCCGTGTGATAGTCCTACATGTCAGGTGCAATTGTCTGGTAGAAGTGGCCCTTAGAAAAGTCCATGAGTGATTGTAGCTGTCTGCTAGTACAGATCACAGATGCCTTCCCAGTCTGGGATTGTGCTCTATCATGTAGTAGCATCCTCCTGACATAGTACAGCTTATTAATGGCTGGGGTCTACCAGACAGGTCCCCTGCCATTGTAGTAGTGGGTCTTGTTGTTATTTGGGATAGCACAATCCATACAGTCCACTAGGTGTCCATAGAATGTGTATGTAAAGGATGCAACAGTGTGAGCCGTATATGCCACTGTCTCAGGATCTCTGAAGGATACCACCTTGCTTTGGTGAAGTGAGATGTTGGCTCATGAGAAGTTCACCAAGATTACCCAGGATGGGTGTGTGGAGGGTATATGTATGTCCTGTGAGATACATGTATGTTCTGACCTTACCAATGAGGGGTATATCACTGGTGTGGAACATAGAGTCCCCATGTTGGTGATGAGCAGGTCCAATATGTATTCCCCCTTGTGGTTGTGCTGACTGGTTGTGCCAAAGCATATGAGTCCACAAATTGTAGTGACTGTTGGGTGAGGTTGTCAGGGCTTGAGTAGTATCCCCAGTCAATATGTGTGTATATGAAGTCACACAATATAATGGTGTCTGTGGAGACCTTCATATTCTCCATAGTTCCCACAAAAGCCGAGTGTGGTTCCTGAGTTTGGGAGTGTGTTCCGTAGCAGGCAACAAACTGAAAGGCAGTATTGCACAATGGTAGTTGTATATGTATGGTCTGTGATGCTTTGTGCAGTGCTACTAACCTGGAGGTGTGTGTATCTGTGATGTATATGGATACTCCCCCTAGTTGTGTTGTCTGTTCCAAGTCTTGTTGTCAGACAGCATGGTATGAAACATAACCTGGTAGTGCTGGTGTGCATAAGCGAGCCTGAACCAGGTGTCTGTCAGTCCATAGATATCGCTCTCCTCCATACTGAGGAGAGTCCTGAGTGGCCACAATATGAGGTTAACACAACTGTTGTTGAGCAGCATTACCCTTAGTTTCATTTAACCTGTAATGTCTATGGAGGTGGGTTTGTCTTCTGAGCCCTGCTTAAAAAAGGCACTCTGGTGGTAGCAAGAGCCTTAGCCAGCATACCAAAGTCCAAGGGTTTCAGGTGCAAGCTGTCCATAGTGAAGCTACGTGGCATGTTGAGCATGTCACCATATGCTGACAGACACTGTATCCCCTATGAATGAAACAAATTTGTTAGGCAACTGTTAAATGTGATATGTGTGTCCATATACTGTGACATCATAATTGGTGGGTGTAAGATGCTAGACAAGGTCAGGGTCATACTGGCCTGGGCTACATGATCAGAGTGTACCTCCATGTATCATGTCATGTGATCCAGGGAGTAACGTCTGAGGTTACACACACCAGCATGGACAATGATGGTGCCAGTCTTGCACTTGCTTTGGAGTGACCTGACTGCCTGTGTTATGCGGCAGATCCTGGCACCCAACAGACAGCCCAAAGTGACTATTCCCTTGTCAGGGCTGGTGAGTGGTTCGTCAGTGTGTCTGAACATAAGTGTTGCCTATTACAAGTGTATTAGGTGTGTTGTTTAGCCCGAAGGGCAGTGACTGTGTGGCACACTGACATTGTGAACTTTGTGATATGTGGGTATTGTAGTGGGGAGCAGGTGTGTGTGTGTGTGTGTGTCTGCTTTGGAGGTCTCTGCTGCTTAGGTTGAGTACATTTACAGCATCCGAGTATGTCAATGTGTGCTAATGTGGTTTGAGTGCTGTTTATAGAGGATATGTGAGACTGATATGTGGTGTGTGTGGTTACCTTCACCACCTGATAGATTGTGCCAGTCATGGGTTGAGAGAGTTCAGCTCCCTGTATGTCTATATAGGTGCATCTCACACATATATCTGAGTTTGTTGGGAGGAGGAGAGGGTTGTCTGCGTACATGAAGCAGATGTGACATTGTGTCAATATCACAATATCCACCAGCTGGACTGAAGAGTACACACAAAACCGACCACTGTACATGTCAGGATATTATCATGACATACTCTGTAGCCTGATCACAAAGGATCAGTAGGGTGTTTACCATGTAAAAGAGTATGACAGGGATTAGTGCTCATGTTCGTTAGTGTTTTGTAAAGAGGAGCTGAGAAGGAGTCCAGACTGAATCATGACACCTCCTTCAGCTGTGTCATAAATATCAATGTACACCCATATATGTCCAGAGTCAGGGCCAACTGTACCTGAGTGTCAATGCCGACATCATGACAGACAGGCCCATATGTACATACCCATCCCCCACTGACAATAGTCCACATCATCATACCAGGAGACATCACATGTAGAATGGATGAGCAGCTACCCCCACTGCCAAAAGCATGGCAGCAGGTGGAATACATTGATTCCCAATATGTGTCATGCACAAACTACAGAACAAACAGATCATGCACATGAACATTCAGCTGAGCCACATCCCCTACACAGGATGTGGAACCGTTGAATGCATCACAGCTACATATGGCACTCCCCACAAGTGTTGGTGCACAACACACCATGGGAAGTCAAGTCCAGTATGCCTATGAGGTCTGATCTGCAAGGTCATGGAGTCCATCATGGTTGCAGTCATAAACAGAGCTATTAGAAGCTGACACACACACAACCCTACCAACTGTGGTATGTTCATGTGCGGATCATGGTTCCCAAACATGCTAGACTGTTTGCAAGGCAGCCACCCAGGACATACATCAATGAACACATCTACACATGTGTCACATAGACTTTGAATAGCCATTTATCAACATCCCAGACACATGTAGTATCCACAAAACCAAGAAGCTGTGCATAAATATGTGCATAAATATGTGTTGACATATGACGGAATGTCAATGTGTCCACAGATAGATCACACAAGGTAAGGATACTGAGGTCATGTTAAAGCTGTTGACACCTGTTGACCCACATGGACCATTCCTGGAATGGCATAAAACAAAGTGTATACACATCACCATGTCCAGTCTGATGATGTCACCATCCTATAAATACAGCAGGAGAAGGAAAACCAGCCAGTTAAGCAAATAGCATGCCGTGTTAATGCATCTCTTTTCAGCATCATAACATAGTTATGTAGGGGTTTGAATCGTGCGTGTGTGTGTATATGTGTGCAGTTTCCTTGGAGAGATGTTCCCTTTTTGGAGACTGGGAAAACTCAGTAAAGGAGGTACATTCCTCTTTGGAAAGTCTGATGATGTCACCATCCTACAAATACTGCACGAGAAGAGAGACTAGCCAGTAAAACAAACAGCGCGCCCTGTTAGTGCGTTTCTCTCTAGTATCATAACATAGTTAGGTTGGGGTTTGAATCCTGCAAACAGTGTGTATGTGTACAATTATCTTTGAAAGGAGTGCCCTTTTTGGAGACTGTGAAAACACACTAAAAGAGGTACATTCCTCTTTGGAAAGTCTGATGATGTCACCATCCTACAAATACAGCAGGAGAAGGGAAAACAGCCAGTAAAGCAAATAGCGTGCTGTGTTAATGCGTCACTTTCTAGTATCATAACAGTTAAGAAGGGGTTTGAATCCTGCAAACAATGAGTGTGTGTGCAATTGTCTTTGAAAGGAGTGCCCTTTTTGGAGACTGTGAAAACATACTAAAAGAGGTACATTCCTCTTTGGAAAGTCTGATGATGTCACCATCCTACAAATACAGCAGGAGAAGAGAAACCAGCCAGTAAAGCAAATAGCGTGCCGTGTTAGTGCGTCGTTCATTTGTATCATAACATAGTAAGGTAGGGGTTTGAATCCTGCAAACAGTGAGTGTGTGTGGGGTGGGTTGTGTGTATGTGTGCAATTGTCTTTGAAAGGAGTGTCCTTTTTGGAGACTGTGAAAACACACTAAAAGAGGTACATTACTCTTTGGAAAGTCTGATGATGTCACCATCCTACAAATACTGCAGGAGAAGGGAAACCAACCAGTAAAGCAAATAGCGTGCCATGTTAGTGTGTTTTACTCTAGTATCATAACATAGCTAGCTAGGGGTTTGAAGCCTGCAAATAATGAGTGTGTGTATGTATGCAATTGTCTTTGAAAGGAGTGCCCTTTTTGGAGACTGTGAAAACACACTGAAAGAGGTACATTCCTCTTTGGAAAGTCTGATGATGTCACTAGCCTACAAATACAGCAGGAGAAAGAAAATCAGCCAGTAATAGAAGTAGCACGCTGTGTTAATGCATCACTCTTTAGTATCATAATATAGTTAGGTATGGGGTTTGAATCCTGCAAATGCTGAGTGTGTGTGTGTCAAAGCAGTGTAGATTTTGCTTTTACTATGGTATGACATAGTATGATGACAACAGTAAGGACATTGCAGACATCAGGTATCTGCGTGGCAAATATATATGTGTACATGTCCCCTCAATCAGTACATAGGTGTGAAGCCTGCATACTACATCAATGCATTTATTTCCATTGACAGGTTGTGCCGCTGCTTCTCAGATTGTATGTCACATATGTATGTATGTGACACGGCCGTCCACTGTCATGTTCTGTGGCCAAGGTCATCTGTGGCACACACACCCATGACAGTTACTTAAGAGTAGTGTGAGTGAGGGTATATGCCTGGGGTATATGTCAGACATGGTCATACACAACAAAGTCTGCCAAGAATGGACAGTCTTTATAGGTGTATGACTGCCTTGTGGATATGCATTCAGGCCTCTAATGTCTTATGTGATACACCTTGGGACTCCACAATACCTATGGATATGTGGATACCAAGGGACACATGACATAACATGGGTCTGCATGTACACAGTGGTACCCGACATACATGTTGAGGCCTACCACCTGTGTGGTACTGATGGGATAGTATGTTTAGTACATGAGGATGACTATGCCATAGTCGGCATCCTGCTATACAACATGTATCACACAACAGGTATCTGTCTGTATGATACCCCTGTGTAGGATATGCATCCCATCCAGGGAATGCATTGTAGGCCAATCCATGCATTCTCAGATTTGGATGGACACATCCCTAGTGTGTCTGCCTGTACCTAAGGGGGCTATATGACAAACAGGTGTGGTCACAGTAATGGGTGGTAGTCATCACTACTGGTTAGTGTTATAGTGTAGCACCAGAAGGATCCAATTGATACTGGGTTCCCTACTACTGTGTGTCATTTGTCAGGACATCATCCAATGATTGCTTATAGTTATGCTGTTGAGGTTGTGTATACTACCAGACCGCAAATCATTGACTGATATTAACGGTATCACCCGCAGCATAGTGTCAACCCATGTCATACACATGTCTACCCCTGTTATTACATAACTGTAGTAGAATGCATACTGGACATTGAAAGATGCAATGAGATGTTAACAATGTGTACGACAGGGTATGCCACATGTCCCATGTGTCCACTATGCACGTACATGCAGTCAGTGCGCACCCTCCATGTTCACAGATGTACACTTGCTAATCTGTAGTGCACACATCACACACGTACTGTCCACTCACTAACACATGCAGGCAACACATCACACATCAGCCAAGTGGCACATGGGTGGATAATACATACTCAGACCTAACAGTGGTGTAAACAATGCTACATTGACAATCAGAGATTTGATGCATAATGTCTGCTCAGATATACCTACAAGGATGTAGTTACACTTCCTTGTTGACAACTTGCTATTATTGCTACAATGCTATAGTGTCACCCTGTGCATCAGCACCATGTTAGCCTGTCCCTCTGTCGATAATGCAGATGACAGGAGGCGGCACAGGTATCATCATATGCACAGGGCGTTTTGTTGTTTGCCAGAGCCTGACATTGACCCATCCAATCGACATGTCTGTGTGTGTGTGTGTGTGTGTGTGTGTGTGTGTGTGTGTGTGTGTGTGTGTGTGTGTGAGGGACAACAGTACAGCATGGCCCAATGTTGATGTAATGTGTGTGTGTATGTGTAAGCCCTAGTTGTTTGGTTAATGTGTGTGTGTCTGCATGCACACAGCTCCACCATGTGGCTGCCATATACGGTGGTTTGTGGGACAGCCATAGACTGTACCTGCTTGGCTGTACAGATCACTGTATCCAGCCACAGACACAGTACCTGTGCCTGGCAGGGGTGCTACAGACAGTATCAGGTACCAACCCTGACTGGGTACTGTCATCAGAGCCAGAGGTATGACAACTGGACCCATGTCCCTGCTGGGACTGGCCAGAGCCACGTGCACATGGTCTACTGGTATGGACAATGGACAGTCCAGCCCCAGCATTGCTGGGGCAGGTACTGCCACTATGGGAGCAGCTGTGAACTGTGGGTGATCCGCGACCACTGCCAGCTGTTGCTGTTGCTGGCATGTGTCCGCGTCGATGTCGCAACTGTCCTGCATGGTCCTGGCTCGAGGAAGACATGTTGTGGAGGGCATCTATTGTCTCCCCCCCAACGTCTATCAATGACCTTGGTGTACGTCAGGATGGCACCAGCAAGGTCACGGATGCTGTCATTGATAGTGTAATGTGCCCTCTGCGCCCTAAGTCCCTGCCTGGTGTACCGTTCCATATGTGCCTGAGCCTGCATTACAGCCCAGAACATAGTGGTCATCATAAGACCTGTGAGGGCACAACTGCCAGGGGCAATACGTCCAGTGGTGCTCCCCAGAGAACCCCTGGACCTCCGCCTATGTGGTAGCATTCCAGGTCTATGGCTATGGCTGCTGTGAGGGGATGCAAGTGCCATGGGTACCACACTCTCCTGGTCAATGCCAACTATAAGCTGTCCCTCCCCTATGGCCATTGGTGGTGAGGGATGTAATGGCAGTATGAGTGTGCACATAGATGGGGTTGAACACTGTGTACTGTTGATTGGCGGACCAACGACAGACCCTGTCAAATCTCCCTGTGCCAAAATACATGTGTCATCATCACCACTATCCATGGCAGTGGCTTCAGGTCACCTGCTGCTTTCGCCAACCCCTACCTCAGCACCTGTGAGAGGAAGGCAGGAAACACACTTTATGGTCTGCACATGCACACATACACACATGCACACATGCACACATGCACACATGAACACATGAACACATGCACACATGCACACATGCACACATGAACACATGAACAAATGCACACATGAACACATGAACACATGCTCACAGGAACACAGGAACACATGCACACTCCTCACTACAGCAGATACACACACACAACAGAAATCCAAATCATACTCAATACTGGTTGAAGGTGGGTGACAGTATCACAAGGCAAACAGTCACGTCACACGTGTCAGCATGCAGAATAAGTGTTGATCAAGTCCATGCAGTGTGAGTGTAGACAGCCATAGTTAATGACAGTGTACATGGCTGTGGTGCATGTGTGTACATGTTCAGTGATTGCCTACATCCTGGAACACAATGTGTACAAGGACACAACATTTCTGTGCAAGTATTATAAGCTCTGCAATGTCCTGTGCACCATCACACACAGGTATACATACCATGGCTGCATGTGTTATCTGTGTGTCAAATGGATTTCCATGTCTGATTGCAGTGTCTGTGTCTGTAGCAGATAATTGTGGACACAGGTGTAGCACATGCATGCTATGTACACACACGGGATGAGTGGTGCATGAATACGTGATGGGATACCAATCCTGGACATGGCCATTGTAACAGTATGGGGTGTAGTACCATTAGCCATCATCATCATGCATCATGTGGTCACTCAAGGCCACTAAAGTGTGCTAGACCACCGTCTAGCATGCTGTACCTGAAACGCAGTGCCATGGCTAAGTTCACAATTACACAGCCACATTGCACAAGGGTGTGTGAGGTGCCCAATAGGGAGCATTGCCTAACATGACTGTGTTATGTGTTGAGGAGTGTTGCACAGCCCCATGCAAGGCCCCTATCCCACAGGTATATTATGTGTGGTGTATGGATGATATGTGGGATACTGAAGTGTGACCTGGCAGCGGGTGTCTGGTTACACTATGTGTAGCATGTTGAGGTGTACTGAGTATGACAAACGTGTTATGTCGTGTACATGTGTGTCAACTATGCCTATCCAATGTGCAGTACAGTGTTACCACATTTGTGTCTGATGCTCTGTGCATTGCATGTGATTGAGGCAGCTACTGACATTACTGAGATGTTTCACGTCTCACAGCAAACATGTACAGCATGCATTATGCATAGGTGTGTTATGTGTACATGGCCTACACCTCACCTATGACATGCACAGTTCAATACCAAGTTTAAAGTGTTAACACACTCACCAGCATATAATGTCTGCCCTGATGTCACACCAGAGGGACCTGCAAGAATATGACACAGTTTGTCAGTGGCCACAACTGTGGCATTGCTACTGTGAGTGTGCTAAACTACAGTAGAACAACAGGCATAGGTGTACAGATACTAAACACAGTACACATCTCACACATGCATAATCTAACAATACAGGTAACAGTAGTCTACAGCTAGGGCATGTTTCCTGCATGCTCCATGTCACCATGCTGGGTGGCTCCGGCCTCCATGATGACACATGTGTGATGTTGTTGCTGCTGTAGGCCAGGAGCCACCACACGTAGCAGCAGTTCCTCCACTCTGATGAGGGGGGATGTATGGCCACCCCACCACCTGTGGCAAGCTGTTGTCTGTGGATATCAGACGCATGCCGCCGGACATGTCTAATTAAATCACTGCAGTGATGGCGTACCTGCTCATATGTCTGGTTATGCATGCCTACGTCATTTACCCGACGAACAAGTTCTTGCCACAGTGCAGTACACTCCTGCTGGTGCTGGCTGGCCCTGGAAAACAGCAGGGAATAGTGCTGAACCAGGCTTTGGTGGATTTCCTGTTCCTCTGTGGCTGTGTAGCAGGGATTCCTGTGATGAGCCATAAGCCTGGAAGACAAGTAAACGATATGTGTGAGCAAGTCATGTGGCACACTTAACATTATATGGTACAAATATCAGTTAACTGCCATATATAGCATCTGTTCGTCTGTCAGAGGATACACACATTCAATACCACATATCAGTGCTCAGCCCACAACTGGCTGGCAGTGCCTGCCACACTCCATATGACACATCAGTATACACCAGTACTTGTCTCACTGTTTGGGATCCAATGCACAGCCTTGCCAGGGGGGGTACATATCAAGATAATGCATGCAGAAATATGTCATCCATTGCAATGAATGTGAAGTACAGTTACAGTATAACCAGTAACCCACCCTAGTCACTGATGCCATACCCCTACCTAACATATGTGCACAGTTGTTAATATAGCTGGCATACTGCTGTAACAGAGTATACATGTTGCTAGGTACACACGCAAACCCTGCATCACACATGTGATTGCGGACATGGTACAGGCATCATTACACACACATCAGACATTCATACAACACACAAATGTATGCTGACACAGATGAGCATTTCCTGTGTACCTTACAGTACTGTGTGCCCCTACTTACAGATACCTATGCCTGAGCAATGTAATCTGTGCAGACTACAGGAAACACACAAGACAGTGTTACCAGGGAATGTGAACATACACCATACTGTGCTGTTTAGGCCTACAGCTTCAGGTGGTACAACAGTTCAAATGTCAGCTGGATTCACCAGCAGTACCACTTACTGAGCATACATGTATTGCTTCAGCCTATGATGGGACACCACAGTCGTACACAAGGAACTACGTCACAACATATACCATCCTACTATGTCTGCATCCCAATAACTGACACATCTTTCTCTGGCCTCACACTTAGGACACAAACGACCATGACAGAACCAACCTCACACTTAGCTATCACACCATTACAGACCTTGCACACATTCACTGTCACACTCATTCCACCTCAAATAGCAGGTATTGCACTGTGTTCATGTCTGTGTGCATTGTGTCATAAGTAGGTAATACACTATTGTCCCTGGGGCCTACAGCAGGCTAGCCATATGCTACCCTGGCCTTTGAGACACATGTAATTAGATTTCACTTCCTCCTGTCAACCGAATACACAGGGGTGATACCCAGGGCGTGTTACCTATCCCCCAGACAATCATCAGGGGTATGTCTGACATCTGCTACTGAGGAGCCTTGTTTGTTCATGCTGGGTGGTTTACTCCAGAGTATGGCATATTTTCCAACAGGAGCCTATCCCTCCAGCATGTGCTGTTTAGTGAGGTTGCGGAGATTAGGGACCTAGGCCGTGTAGCCCGGTGGGATTGTGAGGTGTTGACATGGTGGTTGTCTGACTGCTATGGGTGTGGCATACCTCTGTATGTTCGGCAGAGGTAACTTCTGAGTGGCTGGTATGCAACGCATTGTAGCTGTGGTTATGTGAGTCAGTCTGCATAGGGTATGTGTTTCAGGGCATTATTACCCTTTGTGAGGTATGTCTGTGGCCTTTCCACTTGCTGTAGTTGTCATGTGAGGTACATACCACATTGGGCATTGTGATGAGTACAGGGGAACACTGACCTATATTTCCGTACATGACACATCGTTTGTGATGACACGTACAACATAGACAGATTACAAGACTAGTGTGGCACTGTGAATATCAAAGGGGAGGCTACTGTCCACCTGTGTCCCATGTTCCCTTCTGACACCTTCAGTGTTAGTCAGGCAACCACCTATCTGGTAGTTAGTGGGTAAAGTGTTTTGGAATGGGGTATGGCACTGCAGTATCAACACTGGTGTTCAGTCCATGCCTTGGTCACCAGGTACCTGTTGCAATACATCTGACCCTGTGTCTCCATCTCTCACTATATATATATATATATATATATATATATATATATATATATATATATATATACACACACACATATATATATATATATATATATATATATATATGAATATTTATATACATATATATTTATATATCACTCTACATATATATATATATATATATATATATATACATATATATATATATATATATACATATATATCTATATATATCCATAGATATCCATATATATCTGTATATATCTATATATTTCTATATATATATCTATATATGTATATATCTATATAGCTATATATATCTATATATGTGTATATCTATATACATATATATATATATATATATATCTATATATATATATATATGTATATATGTAGATATATATATATATATATATATATATATATATATATATATATATATATATATATATATATATATATACATATATATATATATATATATATATATATATATATATATATATATATATATATATATATATATATATATATATATATATATATATATATATATATATATATATATATATATATATATATATATATATATATATATATATATATATATATATATATATATATATATATATATATATATATATATATATATATATATATATATATATATATATATATATATATATATATATATATATATATATATATATATATATATATATATATATATATATATATATATATATTTACAAATACTTGTAAACAGCCACTGCTGTACATATACATGCACATATATGCACATATACTGCCCACCGTTCATGGTGGGAATATAAATTATGGCACAGTTGTGAGACATACAATTATGTAATAGTATTGCACAGTGTTGTGCAGAATGCATTTCACTGTCCTCAGGCCGTATAGCCGTAGCAGACCTCACTGGTTGTAACTCAGTCCCACAGCATTTAACCACCACATAACATATACCTGCACTGCTTGCTGTTTTCAATGCCACACACTACAACCTACATAGATATGTGCACATAGCAACCTTCAAATACATATATATGTCCAGCCTTCACTAACAGTTGCAGTATGTCCCTTGCCCTATGCACATCTGCATATACATATAGATACGGACTGCTACCACATAAGGAGTGTTCACAGAATGTAGAGTACCCTTCAGACACATCATTCAGATGCCAGCAAATGCATCTGTGTTACATACCTTACCTTTGTATTTCTCACCTCAGTCTGTTGTACCTGTTGATGTTTTTTTTTTGTTTTATTTGTTTAGGTTGGTGTCTTCCACTGCTTCTGTTTGTTTGTTTTTTTTTGTTTTGGTTGGTTGGTGTCTCCAACTGCCTCTGTTTGTTGTTTTTCTTTTGTTTTGGTTGGTGTCCCCAACCACCTCTGTTTTTTTTTTTTTTGGGTTGGTGTCTCCAACTGCCTCTGTTTGTTGTTATTTATTGGGTTGGTCTCCAACTGCCTCTGTTTGTTTGTTTGTTTGTCTGTCTGTCTGTCTCTCTCTCTCTCGCTCTCTCTCTCTCTCTCTCCAGTTGCTGCAATGATATTATTGCATGTGTGGACAGCAAGTACAGGCTGCTTTTGTAGGTATCTGCACATGTGCATGTGATGGCCTCTGCACCAATTGGTGCCCACCATTTAGTATTTGCATGCAGCCTGCTGTGTGGTAATTGCAGTTCTCACTGTGATTTCAGGACACTGCTATAAAATGATAGGTTAGGTAGGCGTAGGCCTTTCAGTTTTGCAAGGTGGGGACCATGCTTGTTTGCTGTGGACACTGTTGTGTCAGTCAAAAGGTTGGTATATGTCTCATATCTGAAGCTGGGTTATAGCCAGTGAAATGCATGTTGTACTGAAACCTGACTGTTGCTTCTTCCAGTACACTCAGTGTGTAAGTTTACTCACACCTCCTAATGCTGACACTGGATACAAGGGAGTATGTACTTTCTTTTGGAATTAGGGAATTAACTGGCATACAACAGTAGTTATTGCAATGTATTCCTATGGCTTTCCTATTTTCCCTTTACATTCACTCCTTGTAATGCATGCTATATTTCTTTATTTCAATGCATTCCTATGGCTTTCCTATTTTCCCTTTACATTCACTTTTTGTAATGCATGTTATATTTCTTTATTGCAATGTATTCCTATGGCTTTCCTATTTTCTCTTTGCATGCACTCCTTGTAATGCATGTTATATTTCTTTATTGCAATGTATTCCTATGGCTTTCCTATTTTCCCTTTACATGCACTCCTTGTAATGCAAGTTATATTTCTTTCAGCACCACATTATTGTATATTTACTGTGGCTTAGTAGTACATCATGCAGACTGGTGAGTCCAAGGTGTGGGGTTTGAGACTGACAAGGGTATTTTATTTTGCTGCTGAGCAATACAAGGGCCTTGTCATACAGAGTGACAAAGGCACTTTTAAGCAGTTGTAAGCGAGTTGGCACGGGTTTGCGTGACACTTAGCGATGCTAAGCAACGCTTAACGATGCTAAGCGACGCTTAGCGATGCTAAGCAATGCCTAGCTTAGCTTATTGTATTTTAGCAATACTAAGCTAAGCTTAGCTTAGTTTATTTTATGTTAGCAATAGTAAGCTAAGCTTGGCGTAGCTTATCATATCTTAGCAATGCTAAGCTAGGCACACACATGCGCACACTGGTGCAAACCCGCTTACTACTGTTTACAAGTGCTCACTCCCGCTAACCCCCACGCTCATGTCTTTGACAGAAAAGTAAATGGGGAGATAGGAATGTGGTGATAAAGGGTGCTCAAAGAGAGGAAGACAATAGGGAAACTAGCTTGGGATGTACATGATGGGTGTGGAGAAGGTCCATAGCTGCCCATTTCTTTACCAGCAACAGCTGTGCATATGCAATACATTAGGTGGGATATTTGAAACCTTCCACCCCTGAGAGACTGGTGAGGACATCTAAGTATGTTGTACTACCAATTATGAATATTAGGCCTATGCACTGTTTGTGAACTGCTATACTGTCATTAGTACGTTACTCACATCTGAACAGTTTGTGGTTTGAGTTGGCATTAGCATAGTCTGCTCAGGATGACTGGACATATTTCTGTACTGTGTATACCTACCTACACCCTTGGTTGTGCCTGACTACACGGGTATATAGTACCTTTGGGTAGGGGTGCAGAACTGCAGTGTGCATTATTTATTATCGTGTGATGTTTATCTTACTGAACATGCAGAGTTGCTGTGTACCTGTAAGTCTATGAAGGCTTGTAGCCTGTCTGTGTAGCTCCCACCTGTGGACATATCCAGATGGTAGACAGAGGTCAGCCTAGTATTCTTTGACTGTGCACCACAGCAGTCTTTTCAGCACCTGAACATTGGCATTGTCACAGGTGGTTGCTAGCAGTTCATGGCTACATCCTTTGCCATCTCTGTGTTGTACTTCTACATAAAGGCATGCTTGTGGGATTCATTCTACAGCTATTTGCAGTGTGTGTAACAGCAGACAAGCTGATATGCCCGTGTGCTTCTGACTCTTCCAGGCCTCAGATACTCTCACGTATATATTTGAACAGCCTCAGGGAAAGGTACATATCAGTGGGATACACCTGTCATATAGTTCAGACATTTTGCAGTTCAGACTTTGGGTGATTCAGAGTATTTCTATTACTACACCTTTTCTGACGTGTAAGCGGTGTCTACTCTCACTTATTGACATTTGTTATTAAGTGAGATTCAACACCTTTCTGCCTACTGTTAGTACATTTCACAGGGAGTCAGAGGGGCACAGCTAACATTTGTTTACAAATCAGGGTCATACTGTAGAGCAGTCACTGTTGGGAGGTCTGGCCTGTGACCTTTGCAAATATGCCAGTGTTTATCCTGCCCTGATACTGTGTGGGGTTTGTAAGCTGCTACTGTAACCTTATTCCCTACTAGCATGGCTGATTCTCTTTTCACAGTCATGTCATGCAATTCAACAACACCTGCTAGTTAAGGCCCACAGAACAGGATTTGTGTTATGCCATTCCTATTTTCCCTTTACATTCACTCATGGTAATGCATGATAAATTGCTTTCAGCACTAAGTTATTGTATATCTGCTGTGGTGGAGTGGTACTTCATGCAGACTGGTGATTCCAAGGTCCTGGTTTTGAGACTGACAAGGTTTTTATTTTTCTGCTGAGCAGTACAAGGGCCATGTCATACAGAGTGACTAAGGCACTTTTAAGCAGTTGTAAGCGGGTTTGCGCAGGTTTGTGTGATGCTTAGCGATGCTTAGCTAAGCGCACACAAGCTCACACTTGCGCACCCCAGCTAATTACTGCTTAAAAGTACTTACTCCTGCTAACCCCTGCACTAATTTCTTTTAAAGAAAAGAAAATGGGGAGATAGGAAAGTGGTGAAAAAGCGGGCACAGAGAGGGAAAGACAGTAGGAAAACAAGCTCAGAATGTGCAGGAAGGGTGTAGGGAAGGCCCATAGCTGCCCATTTCTTTAACAGCAACAGCTGTGCATATGTTGAAAATTTGGAGTGAGTTTTGAGACCTTCCACCCCTGAGAGAGGGGTGAGGACAACATAGTTTGTTGCACTGCCAATTAGCATTATCGGTGTACATGTCCTATGGACATGTGTGCAAAATGGGAAGCTATGTATGGGGCATAATTTTTTTTCGGGTACAGATTGCCCTTTTTTTTTCAGGTGAGAGTGCTAAGTGAGGTAGGGGAAGTAGGTATATTTGGGGAGGTAGGTTGGGGAGGTAAACAGACAAGACAAACAAGATGCATACAGGGGCAGAATTTGACACATGGGGTGGGTGAACACAATTGATGGGGAAGGTTGTTTGGAAATCGCAAGCCCATGAGCCCACAGATGGTAACAGTGGAACTGAGATCCCCACCCATGGGCAGTCACCACTGCACCTTCACAGCCCCGGGGGTGGCTGTGCTGGGGGCTGAGTAGGACGGGCAGGCTCATCCATGAGACGTGCCACTCTCGACTAAGCTGGCATAGGGGATCAGCGACTGAACCCTGGATCTCCCTACGCACCACAACCTGGACCCTTCTAAGGGTGACGGGTGGCCCTTCTCCGCCCATGCTTTCACAGGGGGGATGAGCCCCATCCGCTGCAGCGCTTCCACCCGAAGGTGGCACAGGACCAATGGAGGAGGGGAGTCCGGGCTGGGCACCAGAACCACTGGTGCCAGGTGCACTCGCCAACTGAGGAGGGACAGGTGGGTCCGCTGGGACCGGCCTTCCCATATGTTCTGTGATTAGGTGTGTTTCATTACAACATAAACAACAGCATTCCAGATTAGTTGTAACAGCATGCAGTAATATTCCCATTAACCCAGCACACCACAGTTCCAACAGTTGAACAGCAAACATAACACATGCATATATTGAACAACAGTGGTTATTCCAACAGCATGCAGGGATGATTGGTAGCAACAGGCCACCATGAACATGGTGTTTGAACAGGGCACATGCATCAACATGAGTGTAAATATTTATAGAACAATAGGACATATATCCCGACAAATATTTAAGATTACACATACCCATTGAGGTGTGGAATTGCATGGTTTATGCACAAACAGTAGGGTGTAGAAAAAACCTCTGTTAACATCTTATAAACTCTTTTAATCTACACTACATTCCTAGTGACTGCAGGTGTATATTCCCTACATGTATTATTACACTTGCCACCATGCATTAGGTTGTGTAGTGGGTTTGGCTAGTTCAATCTATACTTGACCTATATCTCACATACTAACTGTCCAGGATGCAGATGTTACTGCTACATATTTCATGGTTGCATTTATATTTCTTTATCTACATATCTGGATGTTTTCACATGACATTTTCACTTCAAATTGTACAGAACCCTGCATTTATTGAAGCACACTAAGATTTCTGGGGAACATATTAGCATGCTACTCGTGTGCCAGATTTACTTATGCATGCCAGCCAGTAACTGACTGTTGAGGACTGTATATTTACTTCACAGCTACTAGCATTTCCATCATCCACTTTAGATGGGACTGCAGAACTCTGGGTTGCCAGCACTTTCTAACACATTACTATTTGTATAATGCAAGAGTACAGCAACATTTCATACTAAGTGAAACAGACACACTCTGGGTTTTAGACCTTCATTAATGACATTACACACTTTTCCACAGGCTCACTCCTTTATTTGTTTTAACGGTATATATGGCAGACATGTTCACAACATATTATACCTTTATTAATAGGTTAGCACACTCTTTTTCAGGCTCACTCACATATTCTTTTATATGACAGTGCCTGCAGAGATATTATTCCAGACATTTGTTACCTTTCTTAATGGGTTACTACACTCTTTTTCTGCCTCTCTAACGTTTTTATCTGACAGTACATGCAGAGGACTTATTCAGTCCATTTTATGGCTGTATTATTGGACTACAACACTTTCTTTCATGTCCTCTCCCATATTTTAAATAACAATACATGCAGAATAATCACTAACCTGCCTGGTGGTGCAGCCTTAGCAGCCTATCAGCATAGGCTTGATGATTCGTAACACGGTCACCTGCAGCTGTAAAGTAAATGAAGGGATATTCAGACATTCCTATCCATTATACATACTCTATTTTAAATTCTTACATACTGCATTCCGTGGCTACATACTCAGTACTGGGGCATCCCACATCCCATGGGCCTCCTGTATCCACTGGTTCAGGCAGTCCTCCTTTCGTCTCTCCAGGTCCACATGGTGGTGACGGACCTGCTCACCAGTCCAAGGAATGCCTGTGGCACTGGTGAGGTCACGAGCTAACTGGTTCCAAGCCTCTGCCTTGTACTCCATCCCTTGGAACTGGCCCTGCAGGAGTCTTGCCTCGTGATGGTGGACTAGGAGCCAAACCATGTATTTGGACTCCTCGATGCCCCATCTCTGCGCTCAGAAGCACGCTCCCTCTCCAACACCAGACATTCTGACCACAGATGTGAGCTACAATCAGTTATGGTGTGTATTCCCGCCTGTGGGGCTTAAATATGCCACATTTACCACACTTTTTTGTGATTGGCCGTTTTGTAAAATTCTAGGCTGACTGCAGACCTGCTTAGTAATGATTAAACTACCATTCCTAAGTTTATGAATGTTAATAGTGGCTGTTTCCCCTATGTTGTCATGGCTTAGTGGTTCTGTACTTTGGTTATGATGCAAAGGGTCCTGGGTTCAAACCTTGTCATTCTTTTATTTTAATACTGTCTAGACAGCCTAGGGGGTGTGGCTGCGTTTAAGCAACTTAGCTCTACGTTGCCCCCCTGTGCCCTACAGTGCCTTGGTTGGCACGGCACGCACGTCCGTGCAAACACATTGCACTGGGTAAAGCGCTTTTAAACGTTGGGCAACTCTATTGCGCTGTGTAAAGCACTATTACACTATGGGAAACTCTGTTTAGCTGGGTGAAGTGCTATTAAACTATGGGCTACTTTGTTTAGCTGGATAAAGCACTATTAAACTATGGGCACCTTTGTTTAGATGAGTAAGTGCTATTAAACTATGGGCACCTGTGTTTAGCTGTGTAAAACATTGCTTAACGGCAGGCTATTATATATCTGGTTCTTTTCAAAATATATATTTTGTTTGCTGATACATTGGCCATGTCACTGCTTATAATAAAATTTTAATCATATTTGTCTGGTAGTATTTCAAATACTGATTTAAAACATAAATAAGAAGGGGACTGGTGGAACTCGAACCATGAATGCCTTATCTTTGTGCATATGCTCTACCATTATGCTATTGCTATTTGGATTAATTTGCATAAGTAGTTCTTATATGCTCTTCAATGTCACAATTGCTAACTGTGGTTAAGCAATGGGCACACCTGCACAAACAAGTGCAAATACGGGCAGTTAAATCGTGGATTTAAAAAAAATAATAATATTTTATGTTCTATAACTCTGATGGGGGTTTACAGTGTCAGGGAGTGTGGTGTTGGGTGCAAGTACATTTGAGCGGACTCACTCTTGTCTGTTGACATTATGCTTTTTAAAACCTTGCAGGGGCGTGGACTTTTAGACTGCTCTGCAGTCGGACACACCCCCTGCTTGCCTACTCAGTCCATGTAAGAGTTACGAATGAGTCAGCGTGCCCTCATGAATATTCATGACACGCTAATGTCATACCGTTCAACTGCAGCCTCCAAGTAAGCCATATTAAGTCTTACACGGAGGTTTTGTGAATACGGCCCTGTGTGTAGAAAAGTAACAGACATTAAAAAGATTTATGATCACAGAGGTTTATTGACTGTGGGATGTATAGTATAATAAATGTAGAGGGAAACAGGGGTTTGGTGAAATACTGGGAATAATCGCATACATGTTTTTTTTTTTTTTTTGAGTGAAAAGTTATCATATAATTAATAATTGTGATAAAAGAAAATATTTTATTTGTGGTAAAGTTGGTCATGATGCAGAAAATGTGAACTAAAATGTATTCAATTTGAAAAGATAGGACATACTTGGAAGGATTGTGAAATCAAAGAAAAGAATGTACAAGAAAGGAAGGAACTTATAGTAAATGAAGGGAGGATAAAAGATAACATAGAAATGTTACAAAAAGGAAATAAGAAAGATGATGGAAATAAAAGAAAATGAAAGGGAGGAAATAGAAAAGGAAGAGGAGATAAGAATGAGGGAGAAGAAAAATGGGTGCAAATTAAAAGCAAAATAAATTATATTGAAAAAGAAAACATGAATTTAAAAATATAGGAATAGGAGAAAATAAGAAAGAAAGTATGAAAAATAAATACTCCCACAGAGTGAAAATCCTATCTATAAATGTGAATAGCATTAAGAATGAAAAAAGAAGGTTAGGAATATTGAACTGGTGCAGATTGTTGGATTTGATATGACAATAGTAATAGATATAAGAATTTTGACAGAAGAAGAGAGTAAATTAATTAGGGAAAGGAAAAATAACATGAAATATAGGAAAGGAAAAATGTTCAGAAATAGCAATCCTAAGTAAGGAAAATATTGAAATTTAATATTTTACATTAGTAATATTAGAAAGAGTGCTAATAGTGGATATAAAATGGAAGCATTGAGTATACAGAATTGTGACATTATATGTGCATGTACACAAAAACAAAGGGAAATTCTTGATTATGTTAGTGTTAGTATGCAAAATTGTATTAGTAGAAGATTTTGACTGTGATTTAAGACACAGGAGGAATGAAGGAGCAGATGTTAAAGTTGTTTCAAAAATATTTAAAAGTGGTACAATGTATTCATGGGACAATAAGCAGTGGACATATGAAAGAGATAATTTGAGGATAGAAATTGACTATTTTATACTAACAGAAAGTCTAAAAGTATTACATAAAGGTATAAGACTTATATTTTTTCTGATCATGTAGCAATTTGAAGGATATATAAAACAGGTATTAAAAGAATAAATGAAGCAGAATTAAATGAAAATATAAGAAGAACAGTATTACAATTATGGTCAGATCATATAAATATGAAAAGTTTTCACAAAGACTGGACAAGCTGGTGGATAGTTTTAAAAGAGAAATATAAAAAGAGATTTTTGGAAGGGCAAAAGACAAAAAGAAAACAAGATAGTTGTAAATATAAAGATATCAGTGATCAAATCCTTAGAATTTTAATAAGTAATCAAGAGGCATTTATACAGAAAAAAATATGAAATGAACCAAGAAAAGATCAATATGGTATTGTTTAAACAAACATATTTCTTAGAAGGGAAGAGGAAGTAGCACCTTACCTAACTATGATGGCAAAAGAAAATAATAGAATAATAAGAGAGTTAAGAAACGAGGAAGGAAATATAGTGAAGGCACAAAAATAAATAATGCAGGCAAATAAGAAATTGTATTATGAAATATTTGCTAAATTTGAAAATAAAAGAAAACATAAATGGAATTTTAAAAAATTAGTTAAGGAAGATAATGAAGCAGTGAAAAAAATACTATGATAGAAGTGAAAAAAAGTTTTAAAAACATAAAATCTAGAAGGTGCTAAAGGAATAGATGGAACTGAATATTTGATGTATAAGAATATGAATGAATGGCAAAAAATTTATCCATCAGAGGTTTTCAAAGAATGGTTACAAAAAGTATGCAAGATGACCAAATATGTATGGGTGCAATGAAGTTTATATGGAAGAAAGAAGACAATATAGATATAAAAGACTGGAGAGGTAGTGTGTTAAACAGTAAAGCTATAAAATATTTATGAAGATAATACAAACAGAATGGAAGACAAAGTAAATAAGTTATTGAATGAAACAAGGTTTGTATGAAAGGAAAGGGAGGTCTAGAATTCTTAATGTTTATAACAGAAACAGTAGAAACAGTAGAAAATGTGACAATAGAAAAAGCAAAAGTGTTAATATGAGACATTAGCAAAGCATTTGATAAAATACAGCATGCAGTGCTATGGGAAACTTTAAAAGAATATGATTTAAGTAAAAATATAAACTTGATGATTGGATGGAAGATAGGAAATTCACCCTGGAGATCATGTCAGTCGCCCTGCTAGTCAGGGGTCCAGGGAAGTAAATACTGTGGGAAGAAATAGCCAGGGAATTGTTACGGCTAGGCTTGTATAGACCCTTGGGCTTATAGCCTGGTACCAACCTATGAACCTATAATTATTGTTTTGGTTTTAATGTATAATAAAAACAAAGTAAGACTAATAGTGAATGGTTGTTTAAGTGAGAAATTAGATAAAAAAACTGGCATAAAATCAGGGTGCCTAGCAACCAGTATATCATTTGCTTTAATAATGAATGCAGTTGTAAATTAAGTAAATGTGACATTAAAGGAAGCTAGATATTGCACAGCAGAAGGAATACAGATCCCATCAATATTTTCTTTTGAAGACGATTTAGTATTAGAAGGGATGAAAACAGCCATTAAAACACTTAATAAGAAATTAAAGGTGTTAGGTTTGAGTATTAATGAAGAAAAAAGTAAAGGGTTTGGACTTTCTGGTGTAATAAAAGGTATTCAATTTACCAAGGAAGAAAAAGAAATTCTTGGAATAAAGTTTGGTAGCGAACAACAAAGATTAGTACAATGGAAGAACATGTTACAAAAATAAGATGTATTTATTTATGTTGGCAACCATTCAGGCTTGCACACAGAAAAAAAAAATATTACTTAATTCAGTAATATTAGG
The DNA here is from genome assembly GCF_019279795.1 of Protopterus annectens. Classification (NCBI taxonomy): domain Eukaryota; kingdom Metazoa; phylum Chordata; order Ceratodontiformes; family Protopteridae; genus Protopterus; species Protopterus annectens. The sequence goes on along the minus strand of NC_056728.1, from coordinate 1,473,865,353 downwards.
AAAGCACTTTATTTGATGCCAATTGAATTCTAAAGAGATGTACTGTCTATAATGTTTTCCTTTATATTGTTTCAAAATTAAAACCAATTAAAAGAGGAATTATTTATGTTTCAAGAAAAGAAAGAGGATTGGGTTTAATAAATCTGAATGTATATTTAGCATTACTGAATTTGTATAAAGTATTGACCTGAATGAAAGAAAACAAAGAAGATTGGTGTTAGATATAATAAAAGAAAAATATAGAGAGATTTGGGCAGAAACTTTAATTTCTTGAAAGAAAGAGTGGTATAAGGAATGCAGAAATGAGAATTTATCAGGAGAAAATAATACTATCGAAAATATAGAAAAGAATAGAAATAAATGGTAATAAGCTTCAGTGAAAAAGTTTTATTGCATTTTCCATGGAAGTATTTAGAAAAAAAGAAAAAGAAAATCAGTAAAAGCACGAATGAATAGATGTTGGAAATATCTTGAATGTATGTATTTTTTATGGAACGCATGCATAAATAAACTTCCAGTAAAGGCAAATATACCATATAAGAAGATAGAAGAAATAATTTAAATATATTGTGAAAACAATGGAACACATATTTATGAAATGTGATAGAGCAAATCAATTTTGAAAAAAAAATTGCATGGAAAAGTATAAAGGGATTGAAACATTTAAATATGGATATGATATTATATGGGAATTATGAATATGTAAAAAAAAGATGCACATAAATGTGATGAAAAGTTGTTTTGTATATCATGTATTATTTGGAATGAGAGACTGACTAAAATAAGATTTAAAGAAAAATGGTATCTGCCAGACATTATGAAAAAATTAAATTTTTGCTATGGATAAAAGCAGTGGGGGATTAAAAATGTACAAATCTAAATAAAAGTATATAAAGCAATTGTATATAATTGCAAATAATCTATATAGATTGTATAAAATGTATATTATGAATTTTAAATAAAAAATACCTACTCTTTTTGAAATGCATGGGGATGCTATTCATTTTTACACTTCCAGTTTCCATGCAGTGTGTAGGTGGCTCAGAAAAATGGAAGGAAGAATGGAGTAGGGAAGTAAGTGTGATGGCAAGCAGCAGAACAAATTTGAGGAAGCTAACAGACTTGAAAAGCTACTATTCATTCAAGGAGAATGAAGCTGAAGGATTGGTTGATTTTCTGAGAAAGCAGGAGAAGGGTGAAGTGACGGAGAATGGTAAAAAGAAGGTTATTGAACCTTGGCAAGATTCTGAGTACATGTTTAAAAAAGATCTGTTTTTTGTGTCAAGATTAGAACATATAGTTACGACCCTCCAGTTAGGAGGGTTGTGGAATGTATATCTAAAGGAAATGATAAATCAGAGTGAACCAGAAAGTGAAATAGCAGTATCTTGGGATTATGTTATGTACAAAACTCAGGAAGAAGAGGTGAGAGAAATTACAGAAAATAAAACATTGTATGCAAGAATGTTGAAATAATGCAGGAAACCACTAGTAGAGAGAGAAAGAAAAAAAGAGATCATGAAGAAGAAATTTGGTGTACATCTCAGCAATAAGGAAGAGAAAGGACTTGAAAGGTATAAAGTATGGAATACAGTTATTGCAGCTATGGGAATCATGCCTAAAAAAGTAAGAGCTTTTATTTATCTTATATATGGAAAGGTTTTAGAGAAGTTTGAGAAAAAAGTGCATAACCATTGGGACTCTTATGTAGTGCAGACCTTTAATAGAGAGACAAAAAAAAAAGGATTGCTGTGTAATTTCAGACTGAGGTGGATAAAGAAGCATTGAAGGACTGTTTAAAGACTATATGACGATAGATGTTTATGGACTGGGGTGGGATTCTGGGGTAATTTTGAAAATGAAAAATGACAAGATTGTATATATTCTAAGAATAATAAATGTCAAAGACAATAGAGATTTTGTATAATATAGGGACAGTCAGAAACTTGTTTCTTTTGTGGAAAGAATTATCATTTAATAAGTATTTGTAATAAGAGAACATGTTTTCTTTGTGGAAAGATGGGACATGAAGCAAAGAAATGTGATTTGATGTGCAAAAAATGTGGGAAAATGGGACATGATTGGGTAAATTGTGGTAAACAGATACAAGTACAAAAAAAGAAAGAACAAATGCAAGAATGTGTATATGATACAGAAAGAAAGCAAAGAACATGAGCATAACAAACAGAATACCATACACAAATTGGTACTGGAAGCAAATGAGTAAGAAGAAGATATAAGCTGGAAAACAGTGAGAGGAAAAACAAATCCAATAGGGAGAAGGGTGAAAGATAGGAAAAGAAAATTTGAAAGTGAGATTGTGAAAAAAAAATTAAAAAAAAGACAGAAGGTAATATGGAAAAATACAATGAATTTGAAAGAACCTGAAAATCCTATGAATAAATGTTTTAGAACGGTGTATACTACTTGATATGCATACAATTATTTTAGAAGACACAAGAATATTAACAGAAGAAGAAAAGATGCAGATGGAAGAGTTATTGGGTAAAAGCATTGTTTGGAATATGGGAAAAGATACATGTTCAAGGACTGGTGTGCTATGTCATGAAATAGTTAAAATTTTACATTACACTATAGTTGAATTAGGCAGAACAAACAGTGTTAGATACAAGATATAAGAAAGATGTGTATACAATTATTGAAATATATGCATATGTTAAAAAAGAGAGGAAATGTTTTACAAAATCTTAAATTATGTAGGAGTGAATATGGAAATAATATTAGTGGGAGATTGTAGGAGGCGGCCATGGTGGTGCAGCAGTTAGCATTGCCCCCTCACAGCATGAGGTTATCTGGTTCGATTTTCAGCTGGGGAGCCTACAGTGCAGAGTCTGCATGTCCTCCCTGTGGTCACATGGGTTTCCTCCGGGTGCTCCGGTTTCCTCCCACATCCCAAAGACATGCTGTAGGTGGATTGGACACTCTAAATTGGCCCTAGGTGTGAGTGCATGCATGTGTGTGCCTTCTGTGGCAGGTTGGGCATTGGGCTGGCAACTCAACACTGCAAATCTCTACTGCCAATCATGAGCGGACATGTGATCTGCTGTGGCGACCCCTAACTGGAAAAAGCCAAAAGAAGAAGAAGAAGAATTAGTGGGAGATTGTAACTGCAATCTAAAGAAAAGAAACAAAGAAGGGAATGATGTCAAGAGGGCATTTGAAATAATGAAAAGTGGAAAGTTTTACATGTATATGTATGTGTGTGTATATATATATATATATATATATATATATATATATATATATATATATATATATATATATTAAGGGTAATAAACACTAGACTTATACAAGAATGGATATTAAAACATAAATTGCTTATTTTGTAATATCTGATAGTTTAAAAATTATAAAAGAAGGAACAAAGAAAAGAGGATTTTTAGATAATTTGGCTATATGGGCAGAAGTGAAAGAAAAGGGAGAATATATAAGGTTGGGTAAAGGTATCAAAAGATTTAATGAGAAAGATTTAGATGAGGGAGATAGAAAGAAAATTGTTCAACTATGGGAAGATCATGTAGAAATGAGAATTTTCTATGAAAACTGGATTGACTGGTGGATTAGCTTTAAAGAAAAATATAAAAAAAAAAGATTTTCAAAATGTCAAGTGACGAGAAGGGGAAAAAAGGAAAATATAAGTTATTATGTCAGTTAGTATCTAGAGAGGTGCTAAAAATAATAAAGACTGTTATAAAAATAAGAAAGCAATATATGAAATAAACCAAAAAATGATAAAAATGTTTTATAAACAAAAGCATTTTCTACAAGGGAAAAAAGAATAAGTGGTTCCTTATTTGAGTAAGACAGTAAGAGGAAATGAGATGATAATAAGGAATATGGAAAACAATGAAGGAGAAAGGGTAAATACACAAGAAAAATGCTGAAGGTACTAAAACAGTAAATAAAAAGTAGTTTGAAGAAAAGGGAGATAAAAGTGATGCAGATATGGAAAGTAAATAAAGTAATTAAGAGAATGAGATTATGGAAAAAATATAAATGTAGGAGAGTCTGATGAAATTTTAAAATATATGGATATTGAGAAAGCCACAGGAATAGATGAAATTGAGTATTAGGTTTGAGACCAATAATATTGAATAAAGTAATTAGTAAGTTATTTATGAGAATTATAGAGAGAACATTAGGAAAAGGTGCAGCTAAGTTGCTGGAACTTATGATTTTTAGAAAAAAGGGAAGGAAGTCAAGATTTATTATGGGTATTAAGAGAGGTGATAGATGATATTATAAATAAGGTAGAAACTAAAATAATGGTAGGAGATGTGGGCAAAGCATTTGACAGATTGCAATGTGAGGAATTATGGAATATATTAAGAGACTATAATGTAAGTCATAAAATAATAAAAGTTATCAGATCAGTATACCAGAATAACTATGCAAGAATACTATTAAATGGATGGCTAAGTGAAGAAATAAAAACAGAATGTGGGTAAGGCAGGGTTGTCCAACAGGTGGTATTTTATTTGCATTAGTTATGAATGTGATTGTTAATAAAATGACTAGAGAATTGAAAATGGCAAGGTATAGAATGATAGCGGGAGTATCCAGGCCAATTCTTCTTACTTATGCAGA
>NC_056728.1:1473765745-1473858245 GCF_019279795.1 Protopterus annectens | reverse complement strand
ATTGTGGCAGAAAATAGCAGTTTTGTTAACTACAGGGGTCAATTAAAAACATTTCTTCTGGAAAAGGTGATCATTTAATCATTGATTGTGATAAAAGAAAGTGTTTTATTTGTAGTAAATTGAGCATGAAGTTAAGAAAAGTGATATGATGTGTAGAAAGGGAAGGCAAATAGGACACACATGGGTGGATTGTAAAGATAATATGAAAGTTAATGCAGTAGAGCAAAAGCAGAAATGCAAACATAACATAGAAGGAAATTAAGAAGATGAACATGAGTAACAGGCTATAGTACAAGAAAACAGTAAAGAGCTGAAAACAGTGCATGAGAAAAATGAAAATAATGAAGTGGAGGGAATGATACAAGAGACAAGTGAAGATGAATATATGAAATGGAGAATGGCTAAGGGAAAATTAATTCTACAGGGAAAGGCTGACAGACAGAAAAATGAAATTTGAAAGTATAATGTTAAAGAAAATAAAAAAAGCAAAGGGTAGGAGTAGAATAGGATAATTTAAATAGAAAGAAAGGTGAGAATCTTAGCTATAAATGTTAACAGTATAAAGAAAATTAAAAGAAGATTAGGTGCATTAGAATGGTGTTCAGCACTTGATATGCATATCATCATATTAGAAGATGTAACACAAAACAAGAGAGACAAACTAAAACAAAGCTTGCCACTGCTCACACCACGATTCCAGTAGAAAAATCGATTCAAATAATCCAAGCCAAATTTTCAAATGAAAAACAATGCTGAACGCCAATGAACAAAAAATATTTATTAAGCCAAACAACTCTGTGTAGCTTTTCGTCGGCACTCTGCATCAATTTCCTCAGAACTTTAAATCTCGCGCCTATATAATCACATACTTTAATATGTTAAAACCAGAACATGTGATCAACATGCCCCCCCCGACTAGAAACTCTTAAAGGCACTTCACCCTAAAAAGACTTAGCTTAAATAACATTTTAAATATTTGAATTCTTTAAGTTCAATAAAATTACAACTAACATAGTTAGTTCATCTATACTAATATAGCCGACCAACAAATCAATATAAATATATGTATATATGTGTGTAATGGCTATCAAAAACATTAATAAAAACAATTTAAAAAATTATTTAAAAAATTATTAAAAAGACCATATTGATCATGTCAGAAACAATAAAATCACATTCAAACCATACCTTAATTTAAATGGAATTACAACTTATTAAGTTTGAGCTACCAGAACCCAAAACAATTAGCATGGTGAGAATATGGATGCTAACACCCCCTATCCCACAGACAAAGTAAACCCTACCTCTCCAAACTTCTCAATTTAAGGACACTGTTAATGTATAACATGCTGTTAAGGCCAGGGTAGTGGTAAGCTTCCAGTTTTAGCTGCCACATCAATTCCTTGAACTCCAGTTAGCTGCCACATCAATTCCTTGAACACCAATTAGCTGCCACATGAATTAGAAGATACAAGAATATTAACAGCAGAAGAAACAGAAGATTTATGGGATGGTAACCTTATCTGGAATATAGGAAAAGATACATGTTTAGGAATAGATATATTATGTCACAAAACAATGAAAGTTTTAGATTACACAATAGAAGAATTTGGTAGAATAACTATGATGGATATAAGGTGAAAAAAGGATGTATATAGAATCATTGCAGTATATGCATATCTCGCAAAAAGAAAGAGAAACAATGTTTCAAAATGTTGAAATTATGCTAGAGTAAATATGGAAATAATATTGGTGGGGAGTTTAAATTGTGATCTAAGAAAAAAAAAAAGAAAGAAGGAAAATGTCTTCGGATTATATCAGAAATAAAAAGTAGAAAATTATATGTATGTATATATATATATATATATATATATATATATATATATATATATACATACATATATATATATATATATATATATATATATATATATATAGATAGATATATATATGTGTATATATATATATATATATATATATATATATATATATAGATAGATAGATAGATAGATATACATATATGTATATATATATATATATATATATATATATATGTGTGTGTGTGTGTGTGGCATCTATATTAGGGAATCAAAGAGGCGCTTCTTCAAATACATAATAATTGACACCAATGGAATGAAATCCCAAAACTGCAAATGGCCACATCCACAAATTTTTTCCTAGGGAAAAATTTCATTTGTCCGTTCCTGGGGTTTACCCTTTTCCCCAACATAGAGCAATCTGGGAGTTGGTATATTTAGTTAGGGGATGTGGGGGGCACAGCCCCATGTCGGGGGTGTGGGGGCAAAGCCTCCCATTTAAAATAGATTAGAAGTGTGTTTGTGTTGTGTTTATGGCCCTGCAAATTTTTTCCCTAGTAAAAAGTTCATGGATGTGGCCGTTCATGGGCATGGTTTTTGGATTTTGGTCTTTTGGTGCTGACTATTACATATTGGAAGAAATGTCTCTTCGATTACATAATATAGACCTATATATATATATATATATATATATATATATATATATATATATATATATATATATATATATATATATATATATATATATATATATATATATATATATAGTAAACTATATATGAGTAATTGAGCATTGGACTTGTATATAGAATGATATAATAATGGAACTAGATTATTTTGCAATATCTGATAGTTTGAAATTTGTACAAGAATGAATAAAAGTAACAGGCTTTTCAGATCACTTAGCAATCTAGGTAGAACTTCAAGAAAAGGAAGGATATATAAAAGTAGGTTAAAAGATTAAATGAAAAGGAAGTAAATGAGTAAGATAGAAGAGAGATTAATTAGTTATGGGAAGGTCATGCAGATATGATTTTTATGAAGACTGAATGAGTTGATGGATGCTTTTCAAAGAAATACATGAAAAGTAGTTTTGGAATGTCAAGAAGTTAGGAGAATTAAAGAGAAAGAATCTACAAGTAGATGAGTCAGGAAGTATTTTGAGAAGTGTTAGAAATAAACTAGATTTTTATGAAAAAGAGAAAGAACATATTTGAAATGAACTAGGAGAAAATTTAAAAATCTTCCTTAAGCAATGGCATTTTCACAAGGGAAAAAGGTTGTGTCATACTTAAATTAGATAGTAAAAGAGAACAAGAGAATAATAGGAGAACTGAAGGATGACAAAGGGGAAAGGCTGATTGCATAGGAAAATATTTGAGGTATTAAGAAAATATATAGAAAATACATTTAGAATAAAGGAGATAAATGAGACACAAAAATGGAAAGTTAAAAAGTGAATAAAGAAGATAAAAGCTTAGAAAAAAATAATAAAAGTGTAAAAGAATTCAATAATATTTTAAAAGACGCAAATATGGAAAAAGCTATAGGACTGGGTGTGATCAAATATATGTATAATAATATGGAAGAATGGCAAAAAGTGCATTTTGGGGAAGTACTAAATGGATGGTTAGAAAATGAGTGGTAGAACAAGAAATATATATTTGGTTGATGAAATTTATATAGAAGAAAGGAGAAAAGGAGGATATAAAAATTTGGAAACTGAAAGCATTGAATAATTAAGCAATTATCGATGAAGTGGTGTTGTATAGTGAAGATTTTACCCATGGCTAGTGTGATTTAATCATGAGAGCAAAGCCTGAGTGATTAAATAAAGCAAACAGTGGGTAAATTTCAATATACCACAACCATACACTCAGTTATTGCTATTATACAATGACATTATTTAAGAAAAAAAACTTACTTTTCATAAATAGTGTCTTTGTATAATGCCTCTGTACTGCCCTTCCACATTTTTGTGGTATCCTGGGTTTTTTTCTGATGTACTGCACAAGTGTATGGGACTTGTGTTCCCACACTTACACAGTACATCAGTGCTGTGCAAAAAAAGCAATGGAGAAAGGAAGATCTCCATTGATTTTCTTTCTTTTTTTTTTTTTATTGAAAACAACAACAAAAAAAGAAACTGGAAGACTTTTAATGAATGAAGGAGAGCCAGGACAGAGAAAATAAAAGGATAATCAGGTAAGTTTTCCTAGTTTTGCAGAACATACCTGATTAACCTTTTATTTTGGTCTGCACCATCTCCTTCATTCATTAAAAGTCTCCCGGTTTCTTTTTTTGTTTTCAATAAATAAAAAAAGAAAGAAAAGTAAAACACTTATGAGATATACTAATGGAAAAAAGTTTGGGTAACCGTACCTTTTTCTGTTGGTATATTCTCGGATTTATAACAGGCACGCTGGTTGGGCTGTCCAATCAGCATACTTGTTTTTGAATATTAATGGCCAGTCATTGTTTAATACAGATTATAAGATATTTATGAGAATAATAGGGATAAGATTAGGAAATAAAATAGATAAGTTGCTTGAATATACAATTCTTGGGAAAAAATGAAATGAAGTCAAGAATTGTTAATGATAGTGAGTGAAGTGATAGACATTATAAATAAGAAAGTTGAGGTTAAAGCTATGGTAGGAGAGTTGAGCAAAACATTTGATAGGCTACAATATGACTGTTTATGGGATATATTGAAAGAATACAGTATAAGTAAAAAAATAAAAGTAATTATTTCAGTGTATGAAAATAACGTGTGAATAATATTAAAAGGATGGTTAAGTGAAAAAATAAAAATAAAATGTGGATAAGGCATTTTTATTTGCATTAATTATGATTGCAGTTATTAATAAGATGAATAGAATGTTAAGAATAAAAGGATACGAGATGAGAGATGTAGTCCAACTACCAGTTATTCTTACTTATGCAGATGATGTAGTTTTAATCTAGAGTTTTTGGGATAGGTTTGGAGCAAGTATGCATAGAAAGAAACAATGGGAGAAGATTATATAAAAATAAGAAATATATGTATGTTTTGGAGGATGGCATACAAGAAACAATTATACTTAATAAATTCAATCGTTTTGGGAAAAATTGCATATTTAGCAAGTATATATATATATATATATATATATATATATATATATATATATATATATATATATATATATATATATATATGATTCTGTTAAGGTATGAGAAGAAAATAATGTCCATTCTATTATCATTTATATGGGGATCAATGTTAAATCTGGTTAGAAGAAGGATTTTGTATGTCAAACAAGAGTTAGGGTTAAGATTTATTAATCCAATTGTTCATGCAGCATCTGAATCTTTGCAAATTTACAAACATGAGAGTAGAGATTTAATAAATGAAAGCTAAATATAAGGATGTTTGGGAAATGATAGGCACAGGAAAATGATGGAAAAAATATGAAAATGAGGAAATGTAGGAATATCAAAACAAAATGTTCTTATGTAATTTGAATATAAAAGATATAGAAAAAGCAGAAAAAATGGTATTTGAATGTAATGAATAAACATTATTATATTTATCCATGGAGACATTTAAAATATGAAAAAAGAAAAGCATTAAAACAAGATTTGGATGGTGCAAGTAATTTTATGAATGCAAAGTTTTTTTGTGGAGACTAATAATAAGTATGTTACCAGTTAAAGCCAACATGCAATATAAGTTAATAAAATAATGAGTGTGTAATTATTGTTGGGAAAATCAAAAGAATAGAACATGTGTTTTTTTTTTTTTTTTTTAAATTGTAATGGAATAAAAGAGTTGTAGAAGAAAATGTGAAAATAAGATACTGCAAGGTTTTAAAAGTAAAAAAGACATAAATATGAATATGTTAGAATATGGAGGAAGAGGTGAAAGACATTGTTAAAAAGATGGTTTATAATGTATGGACTATATGGAATAAAAGACTAATCTATGACATGAAATTTAATGGAAAATGGATATTATTGGAAATTTGAAGAAGAAAAAATGTTTGAAAAAAAGGGTGGGGGATTTGAGTATATCAGAATGCATAAACTGTAAATGGAAAAATGTATATTCTTGTAAATAATGTATATGTAAATAATGTGAATATTGTAAATATGTTATGATAATCAATAAAGAAATCCTACTTGTCATAGCTGTGTGTGGGGCTCATTTTGCATAAGCACTTCCTGTTTCCATTCCTGCTGCAGAGAGAAACAGGGAGGCAAATGGAGAGAAGATATAATGAAGTGGTGAAATATTGGAGAAAGCCAAAATCAACACCAGTGAATGTATGCAGTATTCTGATGAGATGCAATAAAAACATTTAGCAAGGAAAGAAAAAGTGAAAATTCATGTACAATTTTGAAAGAGCAGGAATGAGAGACCTTGAAAGGACATTTGAACAATTTATGTGGAGAACTACTGGACATTGTAACAGATTTGATAAAAGGGGTTTATGGACTGGGAATGCAATTGTAATATTGTGTTAAAATAGAATGAGAAAAAATATACATATACTAAACATGATAAATGTGGAAGGAAATAGGACTGTCATAAAATACTGGGGACAACTCAAAAAATTGTATTTTATTTTATTGTATTATTTTATTTTTTGCCTAGAAAGGAGCGGTATTTTATATGTAACTGTTTTAAAGCAAATGTTATATTTGTGGAGAAATGGGATAAGACACAAAATAAATATGAATTGAAACATTATAAATGTAACAAAAATTGAACATTTGTGGATGCATTCTAAAATGAAAGAGTAAGGAAAAAGAAAAAGGAAGAGGAAAAATGAACAAAGAGAAGCAATTTTAGAAGTAGTAGAAATAGAAGAAAATATAGAGGAAAAACATAACAAATATTATATAAAAAGGCTCTGTCGTAAGTGATGAAGAAGACATAAACTGGGAGATGGTAAAAGAAAAAATATTCCATTGGTAAAACAGTAAAACACAGTAAAAAGAAGTCTAAAAAGATAAGTACAAAAGAAAAAAAAAGACAATGGATGAAAATTTTGAAAATGGATGGGGACTGGTATAAAGGTTAAGGTGTTTGACTCACAGACACCAGGAACAGTGCTTGATTCTAACCTTTGGAAGGGAAATTGGCTATACTTAGAATGGCCCATTAAGACAGCTAGCTTAGTAATTAGCGATGACATTATGAAACCATGAATTTAAGGAAAAGGAAACATACCACAAGAGGAGTGGTTCCTGTCCCAGAAATTGTAGCTATTGGCCTTTTGGGCAGTTTTTTTTTCATTTCTTTCAACTTTCTGGTTTAAAAGCCACACTTGCGCTTATTTCCCACCTTTCCTGTAACTAGCCTAGTCCAGATACAGAGTTGCTGTATCCAGGACTGTTGGTAAGCTTCTGAGCCCCACAAGCCTTTCTGTGTTGGAGGAAAGCTTTCTAGCTTATCAGTGGGAGTGGAAAGCACTAGGTAGCCTGTCTACCACAAGAGGAGTGGTTCTTTGCCCAGAAATTGTAGTTTATTGACCATTTGGACAGTTTGTCCATCTCTTTCAACTTTATGGTTTAAAAGACCACATCTGTAGTTGTTTTCCATCTTTCCTGTAACTAACCTACTGGGAAGCACTAGAAAGCCTTAAACTGATACAAGCTTTCTAGCTTAGATGAGAGACTTTGGAGTGATTAAGTATCAGTTTTCTGTACTTTCTTGCTGTACTTAACTGTTTTCCCCCTAAATGCCGGATTTCCAGTGTTTATTGTGATTCAAAAGCATGTTTTTTTTTCACATAGTGTACTTATTTGACTGCCTGCACTTTAAAAAGTCATTTTTTGTTTAAATAATTTGTTGTAGGCTACACATTAAATTGTGATAGCCTTTTCTGATCGTTTGTAGTCATTTAAAGCTGTTTTAAGTGTATTTTTACTGTTTTTGCCTTATCTTTTGAAAAAAAAAATTCCTTGTTTCCTGCCTTTCTAAGTTAGTATAGACCAGTTTTCAAGCTAGTGCTGAATTCAGGGCTGTGTTACAAGTTTCTGAATTGTCCATACCTTCCTTGGATAGAAGGAAGTTTCTCTGTTCACCTGTGAGAGAGGGGAGCTTTGAGCAGCCTATCTGTCCCTGGAGGAGTAGTTCTAGCCCAGAAGTTAGTAGTTTATTGGCCATTTTGGGCTAATTTCTATCTCTTTCATTTCCCAGCTACAAAACATGCATTTGCACGGTTTTGTGCACTGGTCAGTGCAGGTTAGCTAGGGTTAAATTATTCCAGGCTCCACTAAGTCTTCTCTTCAATTTTTTCCTTGAAACTAGTCTAACTCTCAACCTAACAACAAAAGCACTCAAAAAGCATTTTACAGCCTAACACTTGCTCAGACCTAATAGCAAGCACTAATATATCCTGACACTTGATTGCCCAGCAGGGCAAGGCTCTTTCTTTATTCACCCCTCACCAACCAAGCGACTAAGCAGCTCACCCTACTATTCAGGCATGACCAAAGAGTGATTATAGGTGTACTCTCCAGTCCATCTGGTGAATCTGAGTATCCTGAGGCAATGTTACAACTGCCTCATGAAGACAGACAACCCTCTCCTCCTACCAGAAAACACTAACATATGAGAGAGATGCAATTATACAGCCAAACTGGAAGCTAAGCTGTCTCCACCCAAGACTGGAACAGACAGTCAAGAGGAGAAGGTTAACACTTGCGACACACCTCCAGCCACACATAGACCTACTAAACCAACACTGGCAAAAAATACACATAAATACACAAAATCATACTTGGAGGCTCTAAATAAAAACCTGCAAAAGCATCAGAGACCTCTAAAGCAGACACCCAAACAACCTGCACCTCCCGTCACAAACCAGACAACACATAAAACACAAAATCAGTGTGTCGCACAATCACCGCCCTTAAGGATAAATAACATACCTAACACACTAGTAATAGGTGACTCTATAGTCAGGCACACTGACGTCCCACTCACTAGGCTGGACAAGAAGAAGGTTACTGTTATCTACCTGTTTGGAGCCAGAATCTGCCACATAACACAAGCACTTAGGTCACTCCAGAACAAGTACAAATATGACCATGTCATTGTTCATGTTGGTGTGAATGACCTGACAAGTACCTCCTTGGAATACATGAAAAGAGACATGGAAGAGTTCTCTGATCATGTAGCCCAGGCTGGTATGACCCTGACCCTGAGTAGCATCCTGCGCTCACCAAGAATGATACTTCAGTATAAAGAATAAATGATCAATTTCAACAATTGGCTAAGCTTCTGGTGTCATTCAAAGGGGATCCGGTGTCTGTCAGCCTGGGCTGACATGCATGACAAGCCAAGTTGCTTTGCAAGAGACAGCTTTCATCTGTCACCCCTAGGCTTTCAAATACTGGCCAAGGCTCTTGCTGCCCCATACTGCCTTTTTTAGGCAAGGCTCAAAAGTCAAACCCACCTCCATAAACAGCACAATTAACAAAAAACTGAGGGTTATGCTACTCAACACCAGGAGTTTAAATCTCAAAATGCACACGCTCATAGCACTCCTCAGTATGGAGAACGTTGACATCTGTGCAGTAACTGAAACTTGGTTCAAGGCTCCAGTTAGCACCCCAGCACTACTGGGCTACAACTCATACCACATGTTTCGGCCACAGAATATGGACCAAAACACAAAAGGAGGGGGGTGTATCCATATTCATCAAGTATACCTACACCTCCAGTTTAGTGGCGCAGCATGATATCTCTGAGATCATCCATGTGCAACTAACATCGGGCAAATCTGCAATGCAAATTGTGGCCTGCTACAGATCACCCTTCATGACCCAGGACCACCACTCCACATTTCTGGAGACACTGGAAAACATGAAGGTCCTACCAAACACCCTGATATTGGGTGATTTCAATTACAGTACCATTAACTGGGAAAACTACTCGAGTAGAAACTCCCAGGCCCAGCGCTTCCTGGAATTCATCAACTCAAATGCCCTGGATCAGCTGGTAAACTCCCCTACCAGAGATGAAAACATATTGGACCTGGTCATTACAAACACATGGGTGGCAGGTGTTCCACACCAGAGGTCAACCCATCCCTGGTTAGATCAGACCATAAACTAATCACTCTGGATGTCCCCACCCCACCACCACCCCAACTAAGGAAATCACAGTAAAAACTTTTCTCAAACAAACTTCACCTTACTTAAGACAGAGATGGTAAGTTTCACAGGCTCCACACTAAAGGATAATGCTGCCAAAGATGCATAAACCTTTACAAATGCACTCTATGAGCACCTACAAGGATGCATGATTCATGCCATCTCTAGCAAAACCAAGAATCACTCCTCTAAGAGAAGGAAACCAGTCTGGTGGACCCCTGCCATAAACAGGCTATACAATAGAAGGAGGAAACTAGTTCAGAAAAAAAGCAAATCCCAAGAAGGAAAGACATCCCTGATCAGTATCAGTAAGAAACTAAGGTCCCTCATAAAATCATCCAAGGCTAACTTTGAAAGAAAAATAGCCAAGGATTCAAAAGATAACCACAAAGCCTTCTTTAGCTATGTTAAGAATCTAAGTGGCAACTCACAGATATGCACTGAACTAGTGCAAAATAGCACAAAATATACTGAACCTACTGATATTGCCAACATCCTGGCAGATAGATTCAGTGCAAACTTCACCCCCCCCCTCTAACCCCAAAAGGGCCCGCAACAATACCATAAAAGTGTAGTGTCCAGGAAATCACAAGACGCACAGGTGAAAATAGTCCTTTCAAAATCCAAAAAGACAGCATCAATGGGGCCAGACAGTGCCCCAGGTTGCATCTTGTATGAACTACAGAATGAACTAACCCCCCACCTAAACACACTGTTCAACCTCGCCCTCTCCACAGGCTATGTGCCCATAGAATGGCACACAGCAATGGTTATTCCACTCCACAAAGGAGGGGCCACAACTGACCCTGGTAGCTATCACCCCATAAGCCTGACTAGCCTGGTCTGCAAGGCTATGGAGCTCATCATCATGGACCTCATTAACAAAGACATCAGGAACCTCCAAACACTTGACCCGACCCAGTTTGGCTTTGTTAAGGGCAGATCATGCCTACTAAACCTGGTTGACTCCTTCAAGACAGTCACCAAGGCTATAGACAAGGGAAAGGTTTTTCACACAGTCTACCTTGACCTCGCCAAGGCTTTCAACGCCATTCCCCACTCGGGTATTACAGAAAATCTCACCAGCCTGAACATAAACCCCTATGTCATGAGATGGGTTGCCAACTGGCTTAGAGACAGTGGTCTACTTTAATTAAATGAAAGTGGAATCCATCGAATATGAATCCATCGACACATAAACAATGAAATGCAATAACGTCAAACACACAAAACCGCAAAATGTAATCATCGAAACCACAATAGTCGGCCAACCCCACTGCCCGTAACATACTACCTACGCAAACACAACAACAAAAAACACATGCATACACTAACCACAACCCTATTACTAACCCTAAATTAAAGCACCAAAACCCCACTTGTAACCCTACACTAAACACCAAATACACAACTATCTATACACTACCCTTAACCCCTCCCTAACCCTAAGGTCCGTAACTACTGCACACTTACCCTACAGAACTATACCCACACAAAGTAAATATTCCACACACATACATTTAACAAAACCCTACACTAAACCTTACATACATTACCTATCTATGCACTTACCTTAACCCGCACCCTAACCCTAAGGTCCGTAACTATTGCACACTTACCTTACGGAGCTATACTGCAGATGAGCCAACTATGACAATTTGACATTTCTGATTTCGCTATTTATTGCGTTCGACGTTTCCGCATTTTACTGTTTACGTGTCGACGGATTCATATTCGACAGATTCCTCTTTCGTTTAATTAAAGTAGACACTACAGACAGAACTCACATGGTAAGAATAGCAGGCTCCAGGTCCGACTATACCAGTCACCAAAAAAGTACTACACCAGTCAAACCCAACAATTGCCAGTCAATAAATGCAATATAACTGGTGAAAAATGAGTGTCCAGTTCCAAGGAAAGAGACAGAAAATACCAAAACTGTTGTTTATTAGTACATCAGGTTAAGCGCTTTCATCTATCCTCCATAGACTTCTTCAGAACACCATTTCTCAAACTAACAGCCTTTAAATAGTACTAATTGATTCAAATTATCCAATCCTGTGATACACCAATTTGATCTCATGAATATTAATTTCATGGATACTGAATGACTCATCCTGACATGGATTCTCATAACACAACCATTTAAAATCATGAAAATACATAGTAAAATAACTAAACAGTTATATAACTGTTTATGCATGATATAAAATTCATAATATTCAATAATAAAATTACATAGTAAAATAAAAATAAAAACTTAAAAATGTTAAAAATACAACTATTAGTTGTGTCTCATGATAAACACACAAAACTGTGGGAAACTTGTAGCTCAATGAGTGTAATCAACTTGGAACTACACCTACCCCACTATTAATATTACTTTTTTCTTTCCCATTCTAGACCCTTAACAGGGGCTTGGTGGGAATACAATCATTTAATCCGGGGTAAGTGACCAGTCACGTGTGGTGTCCGCCTACTCTTCGGCATATACTTTTCAGAAGTGCAGGCAAACACAGTAGGACTATGGCTAACCATGTTCGATGATGACTGCAAACTAGGAGCCATAACTGACTCTCCAGCTGACATGGACATCCTCCAAAAGGGCCTTACTGAGATAGACACTTGGTGTCAAAGTCATGGCCTCGAGCTAAATGCTAAAAAATGCATAGTCATCCTGTTTGGGAAAAACAAATCACCCATGAATAACCACATAGGTGGCAGCCCCCTTAATACAGAAGAGGTAATAAGAGATCTGGGGACCCAGGTAGATAGCAATCTCTCCTTTGACAATCATATTGCCAAAGTAGTTAGGAAATCCTTCTATGTGGATCATCTAATTACTAAAGGGTTTGCATCTAGAAATAAAGAGGTTATAGTGCCCTTCTACTTGTCACTCATCAGACCCATCATAGAGTACAATGCCCCATTTGGGATGTACCTCACAAGATACTTCCAACAGCTGGAGAGACCACAAAAGTACCACATCAAGAGGATACTGGCCTCAAACATATGTCCTATCCAGCCAGACTGAAAAAAACTCCGGCTGTAGTGGCATTTTGCTTACTCAGAGGTGATCTCTGCCTGACTTAAAAAGCCATGTCCAAGTCAAAATTGATGGACATGCTCCACCTAAAGAAATCCAAGTCACTGTGAACCACGCACTCTAGGGAGCTAAACCTCACCACAACAATAAATAGAACATGCTGGAGGGATAGATTCCTGTCAGAGAGACACCCCATGCTTTGGAACAAAATTCCAAACTACATTAGGCAGAGCCCCTCACTAACACTCTTCAAGAGAAACCTTGACTAGTGGATGGGTAACAGAAAATACACCCCTGGGATCACTTCATTGGCTCTGCTTGACAGAGGATCAGTTATTTAATCAATGGGGTGGCAAAAGACGACACACTCTGGCTAGGCTTATACATGCCCTCGGGCAGATAGCCTAGTAACTACCTATGAACCTATAGCCTATGAACCTATGAAAATTTTAGAGTGCTTTCTGTAAATGTGAATAGTATTAGATATATAAGAAGAAGAATAGGGATTTTGGAGTAGTGTAATACATGTGATGTAGATGTAATTATATTATATGAGATAAAATGTGTAACAAATAGAGAAAGATTGCAAACAGAGAAACTATGGGGTGGAAAGATAATCTGGAATTTGGGAAATGTGAGATGTTCTAGAACAGTCATATTCTCTAGAAATACAATAAAAGTATTACATTTTAGTTTAGCAAAAATGGGAAGATTGACTATTGTAGATTTAAAATGGAAAGAACAACTGTATAGAATTATAAAATTAACTGGTTATACTAAAGAGAAGGAAAGCTTATTTCATCACATTGTAGAATATGTAGTGATAAATATGAATATTATAATAATGGGACTTTAATTGTGATTTATGAGGCAAGTGTAAAAAGAAAGCAAATGATATGTGATAAATGATAGAAGTTATAAGATATGGTAAGTTAAAACTTTGGGATAAAAATTGATGGACTTACACAAAGTGTATGTATAGAACTGAAATAAATAATTTCATGGTATCTGAAGGTTTAGTTATAGGAAAAGGGGAGGTAGTTGAAACAGGATTTTCTGATCATCTTGCAATATGGTATAAAATAGGTAAAAGAATAAAACGGATAAATGAGAAAGCATGGAATGAAGAAGGAAAGAAATTAGTAACACAGTTATGGAAAGATCATATTACTATGAGAACATATTATAAAAAAATGGTCTGAATGGTGCATGATGTTTAAGGAAAAATATATAAAAATGTTTTTGCAGTGACAATATGATGTTATGAAAAGTGGGAAAAATATAAAAGAACATAATGATCGAAAGTAGTATGACAAAGAAAAGAATGATATTAATGAAATCAAGAAAAATACAATAACTGTCATATAAGCAACATTTTTTACAAGGAAAAAGAGAAGAAGTATGGAGTTACTTAAGCAGACTAGTAAAGTAAGATGATAGTGTAATGAGAAAAGGAAAATGTAAAAGGAGAAATAGAATGAACTCAGCAAAATATTACAAAATAATGCAGTGCAATAATGTACAAGAGATGTTTAAAGGAAAAAGAAGGTAGTGAAAAAAACATAGAAAATAAAAAAAAAATAACAGAAAGAGAATGATGAGTTGGAAAAGGAGATTTCTTCATATGAGTCAAATAAAGAATTAGGAATAGTAAATATAGATTAAACTGTTGTAAAAGATGTTATAGGGTATGAAATGTGTAAAGGTTTAACTGACTGGCAAAAAAAAGATTTTGAATGCTTGGTTAAATGAAGTCTTTATATATAAATAGTCTATGAATCTATGCAGTGGAATACTTAAATTCATATGGAAAAAGGAAGATCAAAACAAAACAACATGAGATTGATAGTACTGCATAATAATGATTATAAGATCTTTATGAAAATAATGCAACAGAGATTTGAAACTAAAATGGAACATATTATGGAAGATAGTATATGAGTGAAAAGAGGAAGGGTGGTCAAGAATTATTAATGATAGCTAGAAATTGTGGATGATATTATGAATACAAATGTGAAAATCATGAATGTAACCTTAATAAGACATCTGATACAACTGGACACAAATTTGTATGGAGAATAATGAAATAATATAATATAAATGAGGAAGTTTGCAAAATATGTATGTCAGAGTAAATTAAAAATAAAGGAAAAATCTTGCAAATAATTGGCTATGGCAAAAGGTGCAAGTGAAGCCTGATGTAAGACAGGGATGCCCAATGAATTGAATACACTTTGCATTAGTTTTGGATGTAATAGTATGTGAAATAAGTTACACAATGAAGAAGGTAGGTATATAATACCTGAAGGATTAAGAATTCAAGTCTTGTTAACATATGCAGATGACATTATAATAATTGCAAAAAACAAAATTTGGATAAAGGAAGTAATAATTTGCACAACTGAGTGTCTAGAGGTGATAAGGATTACTTTAAATAAAGAAAAAAGTAAAGGTTTAGGTGATGTAGTAAAAATAAGGGGTGAGTATTTGACATGAATGAACTTTCTGTGTTAGGTATACAATTTGGGAATACAGATGTAAGTAGAATTTAATGGGAAATAAAATAAGCCTGTCTTCTCCAGGTAACACATAAATTATCATTCAGAACAAAAAACTTATTTCATAAAATCAGTATTGATGGGAAATTTGGATACTAAGCAACTATATGTATGTTAACAACTGTATTTGCAAAAAACATTATTGCAGGCATTTTGGTAGTAGTACTAAACTGCATGATACATTTTGGGGTATGGTAAAAAAAGTAAAAGAGAAAAAAGTGTACAAATGAAGAAATAAAATGTTAAGAAGAATATTTTGTGGAAAATTAAAATTGATGATATAAACAAAGAAGGAAACTATGACATGAGAATGTAATCACTAAAGATTACTATGTAAAATGATATGAAAATTAACAGAAGAAAAAATTAAAAGTATAAAAATAAGAAGCAAATAGTGTAATCAGAAAGAAGAACTTTAAAAATTTTCATGAAGACTGATAATAGATAAATTGCCAATAAAAGTAAATATGCCTTGTAAAAAAATGTGTTAGAATATTATGTTTTCCAGAAGAAACTACTGAACATATGTTTTTGAAATGTAAAAGAGAAAAAATCTTTTGAGGAAAATTATGTAAATATGTATTGAAGATATAAAAGAAGTAGATAAACTAAGCACGGATCTGATAAAATATAGTTATAAGAACACAAGTAAAGAATATGTTAAAATAATAGAAAAAACGTTATTTTATGTCATATGGGTTATATAGATTGAAGAATAAATTAAATTATATTCAATGGTAAATGGATTTTATCAATAATATTAAGTAAAATCAGATGGTGGTTATGGAAAAAGATGTGGGAGTCTGATACAGATGAAAATGTAGTAGGGTTGTAAGAAAAATTATGAATATGTGTAAATATATTTGTATATCTATATATCTGTACATCTGTAAATATCTGTACATTTCTAAATATTTTTAAATCTGTAAATATGTTGTAAATAAGAGATTATTTCTATATGAATAAAGGACACGAACTCTTTTCCATAGGTGCCATGGAATCTTTTATATCTACCTGAGCTACAACTGACTCAGGCAGATGGTGCCTTGGTTTAATGTTTAATCCAGAGGACAACACACTCAGAATTCAACACCCTCCATATGTTGTACTGCATTTTCACCAGCAATCTACCCGGTATGGGAAAAGAACCCACAGTCACCTGCACCAAAGGTTCATAGGTTAATAGGTGTTTACTAGGCTAATGACCGCAAGGACCTTTTTAAGCCTAGCTATGCAAGCCAAATTTCTGACACATTCTGGTATCCTTGATATGTGGGGCTTGAGAACTAAACATTTACAGTTGCCTGTGTCCATTAGAGACATAAGTGCAAAGGTGAGTGTGCTACCTGTTGTGCCACTGACACTGCTCAAGAACATGTGGAGTATGAACAAATATTATATCAAAAGTGCAAATAATTTAACATTTTCATAAAAATGCAGTTATCAAGGATATTGGACTGTATCTATCTTGCCCCAGATAGCAGAGTAAGCAACTTTATACCTTCTTTGGGTATCTGAGGTGTCAGCTTGGTGATTGGCTAAAAACAGACCAGAAAAGTGCTGTGGAAGTTATAAAGAATTGTACGCTAGTAAGTCCAGTGGTCAGAAAGAGATAAGATGTTGCCTGAACCATTTGCCAGCTACTAGCATTTATCAGTACTAAGTATTAAAAAGATATAAAGATATATTTATATAAATACATCTATATATATATATATATATATATATATATATATATATATATGTGTGTGTGTGTGTGTGTGTGTGTGTGTGTGTGTGTGTGTGTGTGTGTGTGTGTGTATATATATATATATATATACATATATATATTTACAGAAACACACACACACACACACACACACACACGTATGTATTATTTATATTTCATGAAAGTGAGTTGATGAATTGTTTGCAGGATGGAGGATAATGGAGTAGATAAATAGTCAGCACATTATTATGCCAATAGTGCATGGGTATATAAACAAGCTAAAAAACCCAGCATGTTTAATTGTGATGTCTGGGCTTATTGATTTTGTCAACAATATAATTTAATAATTGATAACACTGGGTGTAGTTAGAAGAAGACAGGCTTTTCTTGAAAATCAAGGGCTTGTCACTGCTGATTGCTTCTGTCAGCAGATTTGTGGAGAAGGGTGGCATGATGGCAGTTGAAAATAAGGCACATTTGAGGGAGTGTCAATGGACTTTCGAGGTACAATTTGACAGTTCACTGGGGTATAGGATCTGCAACGGGATTTGAATCAGTTGTTATTTTATAAATATATATATATAAATATATATATATATATATATATATATATGTATATAAATATAAATAATCCATACATATATATATATATATATATATATATATATATATATATATATATATATATATATATATATATATATATATATATATATATATATATATATATATATATATATATATATATATATATATATATATATATATGTGTGTGTGTGTGTGTGTGTGTGTGTGTGTGTGTGTGTGTGTGTGTGTGTGTGTGTGTATGGGAGCACTACAACATCCTGAAAGCCCAAAATCCTGAAACCAAAATTTTGTTAGTTCAAAATACTGAAAACTCAAAATACTGAATCTCATAATAGTGAAAACACACAGGATACCAACACACTATATTTCAGCACAAGTAAATACAGAAACAAATAAAAGACAAACCATATTACGCTTCTCCAAGTATAAAGTTAGTGTAGTGAAGTGCAGTCTCAAGAGTCGATATATTTAAGTAGCAGGGAGTGTGGGGTTGCAGACAGGCTTCCCCCTTTCTTATAGTTGAAGGGTAATATGTTTCTGTATGCATTTGTGCTGGAATATAGTAAGTGTTGGTATACTATGTATTTTCTGTATTATGAGATTTGGTATTTTGAGTTTTCAGTATTTTGATCTTTCAAGATTTTGGTCTTATATTTTTGGGTTTCAGAATTTTGGACTTTCAGGATTTTGTAGCGCTCCCATGCATATATATATATATATATATATATATATATATATATATATATATATATATATGTGTGTGTGTGTGTGTGTGTGTGTGTGTGTGTGTGTGTGTGTGTGTGTGTGTGTGTGTGTGTGTGTATGGATCTACTTCAAAGTATCGAAATAGCAGAATATCAAATCCCATTTCATCAATAACACATCATCTAAAGAGCTTTTTGTCAAAAACTGACATCATCAGGAAAAAGACACCTGGGAAAGGAAGTATTTGGCCACCATGGATGTATTTGTCCTTTTCCCATTATAATGTGATTTCAGAGTTGGTATATTTAGTTAGGGAGGGTGTGGGGGGGTGAAGCTTCCCACCTTGGTGGTTTTGATTTACTTTGCTATATGTAATTTGCCCATGGAGGCCAAATTGTTCCTTTCCTTTCCCAGGCATTGTTTTTGATGATGTAACTATTTGTGTAAGTGAAGTTTCACTTTTTTCATCTCGTGAAGTGGATTTTGATTATGGTGTATTGTGAGATTTCGACAGTTTGAAGTAGATATATATATATATATATATATATATATATACATACACACACATATTAGGCCCCTTCGTATGATAGAACTTTCAAAAGTTTGACTTTCATATAGCCAAGACCATATGATCAAACTTTTGAAAGTTTGAACGTACTGAACGGGGATCTCCATAGAGGGCATTATGGGTAGATTTCCCTTTTTCACACTCCAGTGCGATCTCAGAGCTGGTATATATTAATAGCAGGGGGGTGCCCTGAGTGCAGGGGGGCTTGCCCCTGCTAAAAACATTGCAGGTAATTTTTTTCTTTTGTTTTACTTTTTTTTGCAGATGTTCGAACATTAAATGTTCAATCATATGATCTTGGCCATATGAAAGTCGAACATTTGAAAGTATGATCATCTGAAGTAGACCCATATGTGTGTGTATATATATATATATATATATATATATATATATATATATATATATATATATATATATATATATATATATAAATATGTGTGTGTGTGTGTGTGTGTGTGTGTGTGTGTGTGTGTGTGTGTAAAATGACTATAAATAAATGTGGAAAAGACAGATTCAATAATTTGGCAGTTGACACACTCTACACCTAGGTCCTTTTGTGTCAAATGTGTGTAGCAGAAGAGCTGTTCTCCTCTCTTCTCTGCAAAGATGTATTAAAGTGGCACCAAACATGCAAACGAAACACAGATCACTGCATAGCCTGTGTGAATGATATAGGAAACTAACAGACACATGTAAAAGAACCTGTGTTTAAAAAAAAAATCTTCAGAAGATCTTGAGCCAAAGGCTTGGTTATAACAGTAAACTTAATCGCACTTTGACAGTAAACTATATATATATATATATATATATATATATATATATATATATATATATATATATAGTTCCCCTTCATGTGATTGAATGTCTCTAAACTCGAAAGTCATAAACTCGAAACCAGAATCTCGAATTTAGAGAAACTCAAACATATGAAAGGGACAAAAAAAAAATAACATCTTTCAAATGTTTTCACAGGGGGCCCCCCTGCACCCCCACACCCCCTACTTAAATATACCTACTCCGAGATCACACTATAGTGAAGGAAAGGGAAATCTCCCATTCCGCGCTATACGCTTAAGCGCAAAACAGAAGAATTTCCATTCCTCCACTATAGTGTGGTAACGGAACATTCACATTTAAACTGCTAGGGTACAGGGGGACCTGGTCCCCTGCAATAAGGTAAGTTAACTTTTTATTTTTTTAAACCTAAGGCTCCCATTTACAATTTCAGGTGAATGGAAGTTTGAGATTCTGGTCTTGAGATTATGAATTTCGAGCTTCCATCCATTCAATCTTGTGAAGGGGAACTATATATATATATATATATATATATATATATATATATATATATATATATATAAATCTAGTTCACATAACAGTAATAACAAAGGATTTTTTTTGTGAGAATCAAGACCACTGCAGGAATTAAAAAGGATATTCAGGTTCTGCTTTACCATAGTGGTGTAAAGACTTTTCATATGAGAAGGGATAGATGGTGTTATTCTTTCCAGATGCATATGTATTTATTATATTATTTTTTTCAGATGTGGTATCACTTCAGCAATTAAATGCACAATAGGCTAAAACAACTACAGACACTGAAGGACTTTTACAAGCGCTACAAACAGAAAGTTCTAACATCCTATCTGGTTCTAAAAGGAGGTGGACACAAACAAGACACAATTCAAGTAAACAAAATGAAAAAGCAGGATGAACTTGCAGAAAGTGTCAGATAAGTCAGTCAACCCAGCTTGGTTGTAGCAGCAGACAGTGTTTTTTTGACACCCACTGAAAATGATGCAGGTAATGAAGCATTAACTGGTGAGGAGATGACAAGTGAGGAAGCATTATTAAATTTGTCATAGAAAGAGTATTTACAAGAATATTTAGACATGTTGTCTGATGATAACATGTACAGGTTATTGGATCTGGTATTAGAGAAGTGATTTAGCTTGACATTGCTAGCTCAACAAGTTGTATCCAAAGTACCTATACAAAATAGCCATTCATTTTGTCAGGCCATTTGGTAAAAGAAAGCACAGGAAAAGCATCAGGAGAGACTGGTAGCAACAGTAAGGAGGACATTAGATGCCCAATTTTGTTGTCTCCCATGACAACATTAGTTAACCTTCCTTCTTCAAAGAGTTCAAGTGGTTATGCCCAAGTAAGTCACTTAACTGCCCACATGCCAAAGCTGTAAATGAGAAAATTATCAAGGAAGAATACATTGACACTTTCAAATTAACAGAAGTGGATGGCATGCAGACATTACAGGAAGCAGAGAAATCCAGTCCTGAAGACTTAATGGCAGCACTGACCATAAGGCAAAGCAACAAACAATAAACAGGCCCCAAAGACATTGAAAAATTAGTTAACAGTATTTTTGCAATAATCAGCCATTCTCATAGAAAACAAAATTCACAGTTACATGTCGCAGAAGTGACCTGATATGATAATTGTCTGGTCATCCATTTTACCAAGACTTTCATGGCCTGGGGCTTTGAAATGAGCAGTGATTGGAATCACCTACAGGTTTCTAAATCTCAAAATAGTCTGAGTATTTATAAGAACATGGATTTATTTGTGATTGAATACCCTGACCTGAATAAGATTGACACAGATTTTTACAGTTCAGATGGTGTCCATTTCAATGAAATAGGGAAGGGATCTCTTAAATTTACAATTAGTGCTGCAAATTCAAAATGTATTTTTATTAATTTCCTCTCCCCTTGTAGATAAGTCCTTAACATCAGATTTGTAAAAGGTGAGGGACACCATGCGTAAATGTTTTTGGGCTAGGGGAGCTGCAGCTTCCACCTTTGTCCAGCCCCCCTTTCCATTTCCAATTATAAAACAGTTATTTGATAATTAAAAGGGGAAGATAAGGTCATGGTAAATAAGGAGTAATATTGGGGCCGAGGAGGCACTGCGCATGCCCATAGCTGGGCAAAGATTTGGCTGGAAAAGGCAGGGGGCTTCCTAACCAGAATCAAGTTATATATAGCAATGCTGGTATTAAATGCTGGTATTAAAAACTGCAGATTGTAAATTGTTTTTGACTGTAAAATTTTAAGATTCAAATAGTCAATTTATTGATGTATTGATAACAAGATAAATGGTCTTGACAGAAAATTGCTGTCTTGGTTTTGACTGTGGAAGCTGGGACAATAAAGCTCAACTACATGAGTAGGTATGTTAAAACATTCATGATCATAAAATGCACAAGAATGAATGAAAGACAGAAAGAAATGAAGGAAGAAAGAAAGAAAGAAAGAAGGAAAGAGCTTTGTATTCTTTAATTCCACGCACATGACTTACTTGGATGGACCTAAAGAAACTAAGGAACCTAATGTAATATGATATTAATGTCATTATACCTTACATGGAGAGTTGACCTAGAGAGATGAAACTAAGAAAACTTTGTTATTTTCTGTCTGAAGCTATGTTTTTGATTAACTCAAAAGTAAGATGCCATGCTAACATTTCATGAATCAATATATCAATATTTATTTTATGCAGGTAGTTGCCTGCAGTCAGAAAGTCATCAGTACTGGACCATAAAACATTTGCTTTGTATGAACATTTTTACTTTCCATTTGTGCTGTTAGACTACAAACACTATAGAGAGGAAGTAATTGTCAAATATTTGAGTTCAGCAATTATATATCTTAATTTCCATTCAGTCATATGTATTTCTTTTTCATAATGTTTCCTCCCAGCTGTAATTCTCTCACCCCTGCTTGCCTGTAGCACACCCTAATGAAATATAACTGTATTACTCTGACAGAGACACTATTGTCTCCTCACATTAGTATTCTGCCGGCACATCTTTGCTTTCCTCTTACTGACAACAGAACTATTCCTTTCATCACTCCAGGAATGTCACAGTTGTACCAAGGGTCTAAGATTCAGCTCAGGATATATAAATACACACACACACACACACACACACACACACACACACACACACACACACACACACACACACATACACACACACACACGCACACACACGCACGCATGCACACACACACACACACACACACACACACACATATATATATATATATATATATATATATATATATATATATATATATGTATATATTTTGAAGTTAACCTTATTTTTCAAAGAGTTCAAGTGGTTATGCTCAAGTAGGTCACCCAGCAGTAATACATTTGCTAGTGTTTCAACAATTAAAAAAAAAAAAAAAAAAATACTCAATGTCTTTTGAAAACTATTCACTAGAATGCAAGCTAGTCAGTCCATATTCTGTGTGTGTAAATCCATAAGATTAATTAGCAGAAACTTGCGTGCAGCACTTCTTTAACTCTAGATTTCTTCATCACCCCATAATACATGGCTGATGGGATATAAGGCCACCCCCTACCTGCCAGTCAAATATGTTAAATGGAAGGGGCATGCTCTTAAAAACCAGAGAAAGTACTCCTCATTTGAGAACTCTGATATATGCCAGCCATTCAAAACCATATGATGAATGTCTAAAAAATCTACTTAGTCAAAGTGCGATTAAGTTTAGTTTCTGCCATCACATATTTAATGGTGATGTTGAAGACCTTGACTTTCCCAGCAGTCAAGAACCATATAAACCCAATCAGATCATAGGTTGGCATTGTAGTTCATCCACACCACATTGCTAGCAAAAATATACAATTGACATTACAGTCATTTCCTATCAGTGACTGAGACTCATTATCTTATGTATAAACAAAGAACATCAGCATAGAAGTGCTTCTGGTATAAACAACATGAACTGCAACAGGGATGTCTTGGAGAAACGGGAATGGAGCTGAACATCTACTGCCATTTGTGAACCTTTTACACCTTGTACTATTCTTTTCTCTTTGAAATCAACACTTTTGAGTAGAACTGCAAACCACATATGTAGTAACAGGAAGACATACCAAGAAAGTAACATGAATGTCGACCTTGACAAAACATCATCTCTCAGAAACAGCCGGTTTTGCTTGTAATGTCTGTTATACAAGTTGACTTGGAATGAACTTCCTTTACCACAATTCTCTTCTTTGTGAAGTGCACTTGAAGAAGGCAAGAAGCTATTGAATCTCCATTAAGTGGACCCTAAGAGTGTCCTAAAAAAGTTAATTAACCATACCATAAAAATAAAAATAAAAATTCCCTTTGTCCTTACAGGATCAGCTTATATGTTTGGTGCAAATGAAACAAACAGATGAACTGATTTCTGTAAAGCTTTAATCATGTAAATGAACATCTTGAGTTGCATGTTTAGATCCACCTGTTGGAACAGCCAGTTCTTGAAATACTGATGCAAAGTAATTGCAGAAATGATATCGGTCAGTGGGCACCGGACAGTAATCAAAGTGTAACTGTCCTTGTGAAACATAGTGAAGCAAGCAAAAGCTAATGAAGTATGCAACAAGTTCCTTTTTTCCTGTAGAAAAACTTCAAATTATTTGATGCGCTAAGCTCAAATAGTAATGGGGTTAATCTCCTAAAAAGCAAAATGCATATCCCATTATAAACAATGCAGTCTCCTAGAAAGTGAAAGATGAAGCTACTCCTAGAATACTTTCCAAAAAAATTAACAGCTGGAAAAAGTGTGGACAAGGAACCTTTCCAAGTCAAGAAAGCTGTTAAAAGTGAACAGTAAACCATTAGACAAATGCAGCACAAATTCTGAGCCACTATGTGTGTCACATACCTAAACACTGCAGTGAGCGTTGCCTGATCAAACTCAAGGCCTTCATTATGATACCAAGGAACAAATCACTTGCACTTGTTTTTGCAAATTATTAATCACCGCTGCAAAACCTGAAACCTATGAGTAATTAGGACTTCAGTATTTAGGGTGTCAAATAACAGCCTGGAATAATCTAGATCGTAGCCTTTGCATTGGTGCAGTGGTGGTAGAAGGTGTGCTCTGAGAGGAACACCATAAACTTTTAAAATGAAGCCAGCACTAAAGCCAAGACTGCCTAGACCACATCATAGGTATCATATTTAACTGTTCTGCCACCTCCACTGCTTTTGATAAGACCTTGGAATGAAGTCAGAAACATACAAAACCTTCCTTTTCCATGACAAGATCTGGGCATCTTGAGTTCTCACATAGAACACTTCTTGATGCTTACATTACATCAAACTGAAATAATCGATCAGAGGTACTATACAAACAGGATATCACAAAGAAGGTATCAGTATTAATTTGCCAATTGACTTCACAACACTGACTGTCACAGCATGCCTGCCTATACATTTTACTTACCTTTGAGGTACACAACCTCCTAATTTCTACAATGAGGAAAAGTATCCATGAACTACCAACATCGTGAACAACTGCTAAAAGCCTTTCAATTTGTTTACATACCATTCCGCTGTTATATTATCAGACATTATCAGCATAATACTCTTGTGCCATAATCTTTGGAATGATTTGATTACATTACAGACATCTAACAGGTTCTTCTGATTAATCTGAGC
The DNA here is from genome assembly GCF_019279795.1 of Protopterus annectens. NCBI lineage: Eukaryota > Metazoa > Chordata > Ceratodontiformes > Protopteridae > Protopterus > Protopterus annectens. The sequence continues at coordinate 1,473,832,626 of NC_056728.1, read as the reverse complement.
CTCCATTTTCCCTACAAACTGTACTGTCTGCACTGAAATATACTCCTGAGGAAGGAGTATTATCCCTTCATCAAATGTGTCTATCTTCAAGAAATACAAGAGAAAAAGATTCACGAACAGTGAGCCAAACAGCAGATGTAGTTAAAAATGTCATCATTTGCCACTATATCTTATCAGTCAGAGAAGTAATTGTACAATAAGTACATGTCCTGACCCCTCATATCCCTGAAATAAAGCTGAACCTTCTTCATATGCAATCATGAGTCCTGCATCATAAAAGTGCTTACCGTCATGTGACATTGGACGGATCTACTTCAGTAGATCGAACTTTCATAAGTTCAAACCACATATGGCCGAGACCATATGTTCGAACTTGTAAAAGTTTGAACACTGAAATAAAAACACATAAAACAAAAAAACACAAAACTAAACTTCTATAGCAGGGGGGGGGCTATGTCCCCCTGCACCCCCCGCACCCCCCCCTTACTTAAATATACCAACTCAGAGATCGCACTACATTGCAGAAATGGGAAATCTTCCCTTTCCGCTCTGTACGGAGATTTCCTTTCAGTCCAATCGAACTTTTACAAGTTCAAACATATGGTCTCGGCCATATGTGGTTTGAACTTGTAAACGTTTGATCAACTGAAGGGGACCCAACATTGGACATGTACCATTCCTTCAGTCAAATAAAACCCACAAAGAAAATAAATCCATCCTCTCCTCTCTTCTTCTCTCCTCTCCTCTTTTCATTATCGGATAACTTCAGGAATCCATAAATAAGATAACTCTTTCAAGTTGTCTACAAGCTGTATCTGATATGCTGATACCAAAAAAACAGATATCCAGGTGTGTGAGATTATGAATACCTATGTATCTCACAGGTGCTAACTTCAGGGCCAGCCACTCAGTACATGCTGTATGAGCTGTTACCAAGCAATGGGAAGTGGTCAGGACTGATCTGTGAGCTTTGAACATCATTACGTGACAGTAAATGTATTTCATATTTATTGTTATCATCTATACCCTCCAGGAAAACTGAAGTGGAGGAACTGCTAAGTGACCATTCTGAAATTATTCAGCTTGACAAATTTGGTTAGACTGGAATAGTGCTTTAACAAATATCTACTTATCTTCTGTTGTATATCAAAAAGAACATATAATAGTTATCTTTTCCTGTTATGATAAAGGAACATTGTTCTATGATTACTTTCTTTGCCACCAGCTTCAGAAGAAAAAGTCTCAGTCTTTAAGCTACTGTATAGGACTCCTTCAGAATCTGACTTAACTTTGGTTTCAAACAAAATGCATCCTGTAACTTCCGCTCTATATACTGAATACCCTGAAGTCTGAGGAAAGGGATCTTTTATACCTGGCTAATCCCTTTCCTCTTGGCTTCACTTTCATTAATGGAGGTAAACCCAAGTGATAGAAGGAGGACATCAGTGCAATGCAGACTGCAGAGGAAGTGAATGGAGGACAGGACATTTCCCAATCCAAAGGAGCATAGATGTATTTGAATCACTTTCAGGAAACCCCTTGTTGGTGAATGCATCCCATGAACCAGAGAGCATGCTAGATATGGATCTGGACACCCTCCATTTTCTGCCTAATGACCTTCCTCTTGAAGAGTGACTGCAAAAGCTTGAACTGTGACTTGACAAGAGTTGTTGAAAAATGGAAACATGAAAGCATCTTCTAACATTGGCCATAGATCTTTCTGCAATATACACTAAGCTCAGCTATGACTTCTTCCTTCATTCTGTCATTGAAGAATAAGTTACCTACCCATATTGAACCCAGACTCGACAGGAATGAGCCCAACCTGTGTAGTAACATGTTCTGAGTAAGGTTGTCTTCTCATCCAAGTTTGTCTCCTTGACACAGTCTTATACATAGCAGACAGAAACTCAAATCAGACATCATGACAGCAATTAATATTATATCAGAAACATTTTAGAAGCTGTACCCAGATCACCAAGCTGCTCTGCTAAGTTCTTTGTGCAATGAGAGCTTCTCTAACCTAACAGCTTCTTGTTGGATCATTTCAGTCTGGAACATAGTTATATACAACAGTAGATGTAACATTCAAACTCCCCCAGGTATAACATTATGTATCTTCTTTATGAGTGAAATGAAACCATTGCTGAAGAAATCTGAACTACAATATTGTCACAAAAAGGCATCAGAACCCTAATGTGGAGTATCTGGAAGGAACCAGGGGAGCAAGACATCTGCTAATGTTCTGCTCTCTTTGCAAAAAAAAATAAACAAAGCACCAGCACATAATGCATAAAATCTTCCTTTAACAAGGGCAGTTATCATTCCCTCTAAGCATAAAAGTAAGTCAGAATTAGAAAATGGATAATGTGTATTGTGATTCAGTATCATTTTGATTTTAGATACATAGACTGGATATTAACTTTTTGCATATTCTTATGAATTTCAGTACACCATTTTTCACACTGCCAACTTGGATCATCTGAAGACATAATAGGAAACATCTGAAGAATATTTGTTCATATCAAATGTCCTTGGAATATGCATATTTTTCAAAGCAAAGTTGCCCAGATAATGATAGTTTTGAGCATTCCTTTTTCTTTTTCAGAGTTATCTACACAGTCCTAAAAGACAAGAAATACATTAGTGCTGCCAATATTTCCCGTATCTTATTTTTTTGTGTCACGCGATCGTGCCCATTAGTTACTTTACTGGTATCCAGTTTACCCATTCAGTGCAAATATATGAAAACTGGCAGATTAAAATGGAAATGAGAAGGTTTTTTTTTCTCATCAACTTAAACTTGGGAAGTGGAGAGTGGGGGATATCACTGAGTGCTAGAATATCTATCTACACCTACGATGACCACTCAAGAGACTGTACATTACTGAATAGAGTGATAATGGTTTTAATCAATCATACTGGCTATGTTACCAAGATCTGAGAAGTTTTACACAGTGGTCTCTTGACCTGTTTTAGGTACTTTGTGAAATATATGCCAAGGGGAATATTTAAGTCAATGTTAGGCATAATAATGGAAGAACAATATGGGACTATAACTTCTTTTAGTTCTGATGAGATAAAATGGATAACATGTTATGCAAGGCAGAAGGAATTTTTAAACTGGACTGACACATTTTGGTCAAAGGTGAGTTTGTTATCAATATTTTATGGGAAATGTATCTATATGGTATGTGTAAATGTAAAGACAATAATGTGTATGTCTTGTCACTGAGGGAAACCCATTAGTAATACATCATGAATTTGTTCTGTCTAGCCCTTGCTAGAGAATTTGAGTATCTGAATAGGATTTGATAACAGCCCGTCTACAATCTTCAGCAAGCTTGTTTAGTTGTAATCTTTTAATATCAACTTTTATGTGAGAGAAGGGGCCCACAAGAGAGCCCTGTAGGACAGATAATTTGTGACAGTTTTCTATCTAGAGCTAATACCCTTGACATAATCAGCACAGGATCTGTCAGATAACCAATTAGTGGTCCAGCAAACTGTATATTGCTTAATAGTGAGTTGGGGGAGTTTATCAATAATTCCAGAAATGGGATAGTGTTGAAGGCCTTGTGCACATCCAGGTAGGCATGGACTGTATGTCTTTTACCCATGGCATTTGTTTTCCCTTGGAAGAACTCAGCAAGGCTAAGCAGACATAAGCTGGCTTTTATGAAGCTGTACTGGATCACAGGTTTTGTAGTTTATTAGTTATGCTGTAAAGCATCCCACAACCTTGCAAATAATACCAGTGAGAAAAATATACCTGTAATTCCAAGGGTCAGTAAGAGGACCACTGATCTGCAAGGATACTTCATTACTGAACTTTTGGTTGTGAGATTTTTTTTCAAGGATTTTATGTTGCAGTATCAGAGAAGTTATATACTTATATACTTGGTATGTAAGGTCAGTCTCTGCATTGAGCAAGCCAGTGATGCAATTTTGTTTTTTTATTTTTCCCTCTATTCTCCAGTGTGTGTTGTGACCATGGAGTTGGTAAATATAATGTTGGGGAGTGTGCTAGACTTTTCTTCCACATTAGAGATCTTAGGAGAGCATGCCCCATTAAAAAAAATAAATGTCTTCTATTTTTATAGTTCTTTTTGGCTTACCATATTCAAATTAAATTTTCAGCAAATGATGAGCTAAATAAAGATTGTTGATGGCTCATGGGTGAACTGTTTTGCACTTCTTGAATAAGTAACCACCTGAGAGAGTTTGGTTAAATAGCTGATGGAGGGATTTTAGTTGGTTGTTGTTAACTCTTCTCAGTACACATCCAAGTATATTGTAAGGACCCATGGAGCTGGTAGATTTTAATCTGAGAAGTGCAGAAAGGGATCGATTCATATTGTACCATCACCATCAGACTATATACGTGTCACACAAATGATGTGAAATGGGCCATATGCCCTTGGATTCCTTCCCTTTCCTTTATAGGATGTCTGGGTCTGCAACTTTCTTACTAATGAAGTTATAACTCAATATAACAACATAATTCAACAGCACAACTCTTCAAATTAAACAGTATTTGAATAGTACAACAAAATATTATTTAAAACTTGGCACCATCAAAATCAACATAACTCTGCAGAAGCTTTTGTTAAGTAAAGGAGTAGGTTCAGGCCACCTAACTCTGGAGAATATAAGAAAACTACACACATTATTTTTTTTCAAAAGACAAGCACTATATCAATTGAAATGTTCACAAATAGAAATATTACTGGACAAGGGTTAGGGTAAGTTAGTTAATTAGTTTGCCTTTAATACTCAACTTCATTGCAGGTCTTACATCTGTGTCATTACTTTGTATATACACTACACTTATACCTGCTAAACTTTTATGAGAAAGTTGCCCGTTGTTTTCCTGCAATATCCTTTCTACATGCATCTTCCTCTTAAACACAGAACAGACACAGACACAAACATACTCAGTCACATAGACTCAGAGATACACAAACACACACATACACATGCGCGCGCGCGCGCGCACACACACACACACACACACACACACACACACACACACACACACACACACACACACACACACACACACACACTTGAATTCCTAAGATGTTATTCATTTATTAACTAAAAGAATGAGGTTTCAGTTATGTTGGCAGTGAAAAGCCTGTTTATAAATGTTTAGACCATATGTTGCATTTTTTAAAATATGCATCTGCTATGTTACTGTCAAAATATTATGTTCAAAGCACTTCATAAATTTAATAGCTTTCATCTTCATTTCCTTAATCTATGTAAAAATGTTTCCATATCCCAAAGGTAATTTCTCAGTCCTGTTGTGAAATTACATTTTCGAATGAGATGAAGATTTTGTGTATCCATCTTCATGAGATGAAAGCTTAAGATGACTGTTTTATAATGTTGATAAAGTAGTACCTCGGAAACAGAGTAATTAACGCATGATGAATTTCAGAAATTGAGGCTTATAACCTTTTAAATTGATGTTCAGTGTATGCATTCAAATTTCAGTGAGTGCAGTTGTCTAAAATGCTTCACATAAATACAGTTTACAATTCATCTCTCTTACCTAACATGCATTTCTAAGGTGACTTTTCAGAAACTGCACAAAATCATCTTTGAGAAAGAATACTTTCATTTTTGCTTAATGAGGAGGGAACATAATATAGCCAATTTCAAGATTTTATTTAAAGCAAACGCATAATAAATGATTGAGATTTCTTAGCATTTTTAAGTCCATGTCGGTTTCCTTGGCAATTTTTAAAATGTCATCCCATTTTGCCCTTTATGAGGTTAAATGCTACTGCATCTGAACAGTACCTTTGAATGCCAATGAAAACTTGATTATAATACTCTGTCATTACTGAGTATATTTTCCTGAAAGAGCTTGATTATATCACAAAACATACTGAATGTTGGCTTTTTATCATTGGGCAAAGAAATGTTATTTCATCGTTTGAATATTTGCCACTGGTTTAGTTTTCCTAAATGCCGACTTCTTAAAACATGCACGTGGACTCATTGATCAGATGTTATTTTAGGGGGTTATGTCACTGATATCTGATATTACTTTCTCTGACATTTGAAATATCAATCATATGAATATATATAGCAAGAATCTATTTTTTTTTTGCTTCTTTGTACTGTTATATTTTATGGTTTCCAGCATTAAAATTTTGTATTTTTCTGCTAGAAATGTCACCGCACAAAAGATTCTAAATAGAGGAATATGACCGTATCACAAATCAGAACCAATTTGGTAATGTGTTTGAGAAATGGATTCAAGAAATTCACCTTGTGAGCAAAGCCAAAGAAGTGAACATCCTGAAACCATTTCAAGGACACATTAACAGTTATGATCAGAGACAAAATCATAATTCTTTGTAGTACACTGGTTTTTAGCAGTCCTCGTCTGTGTACTTCATGGAACTATAGCTGCTCCAATGTACTGCAGCATCTATAGAAAAGTGTAATATTGTTTAATATTTAATGGTTTTAAAGTTATAACACTAAGTGCTGACAAACAGACTGTGTGTGGCAGCGAAGTGTCTCGCAGATCAATAAGCAGCTTCAAAATCCATTAGACACTTCACTCTGCCACAACTGGGTTTAGTTTCCTTTAAGTGCAGCAGAGTGAATACCTTACGCTTTTAAAGTGGTTAAAATGTGTCCCAGACTATTCTGTGGTTTTTGCTGATTGTGCTGCTGGTGATGTCAGAAAGGTGCATAACAAGCTTAACATTTTCAATTTTTGGAGTATAAAAAATGTCCTTCCTGCACTACATTGAGGATTATGATAAGGTCTCCAATCACAACCAAATTGTTATGTGCTCAAGCAATAGATGTCAAAAGACTTGATAATGGGCAGGTGTAGGAGCAAAAGGCATAAAGAAAAAAAGAAAACTGCTGATGTTAAGAAATTCCTCTTGAGGCCAGTGACATTCTTTGCTAGACTGCCTTTAAACCACGATATTTAGTTGCAAAGAAACATGTTACTTTTTTAAATATTATAAATGAAACTCCATCTTTTGCCGTCTTTTTCTACTTATGTAAGTCATTGAGGATGAATGCATGACTTTGTTAGACATTTGCTGTACACTGAGCTATTTCAGATTGTGTCAATGGAAGTGTGGTACCAAAGGAAAAAAAAAAAAAAAAAACAAGAGTTAGGCTTTAACATACAGGGGTGAGTAGAGTTTAGGTTTAAATTATATGCAGATGTTTAGATAGTATAAGGAGATGAAGGTGTAAAGAAAAGTAGATAAAAAGGAAATCATTACTGAACAGTGAAAAAATGAACTGTTGTGGTAGTTTCTCTGATCTGTATTGCTTACAAAACTTGTTGGTAGGGTGCATTAGGTCTTATTCAAAATGGGATGCTGTGCAGATTAGTGGGAAATAAGACATTCCCAAATTATTATGTTTAATATAGCACTACATATGAATATAACTATGGGCTGCTAATAATGAGATTAAAGATGTGACCAAATGGTCTTGCAGCCACTGTGGTAAACTGTTTTAGTCTGCCCTTAGGTTGATTTGTTTATTGCAAATAATGAATCTAGCACATATAGCTATCATTAATTATCCTAATTTATTCGCTGCTGATCACATCATATCACTGTGCCTATTAACTGTTTCTGCATGACAACCTATACAATCAGCAAAAACTGGTGAAATGCATCTGTTTTTTTTTTGTTGTTTTTTTTTCAACATGTTGCATTCACCTAAGTTACTATCAGCTCAGGAAAGAAGATTTTGACTCTAACATACCACTCATAAGAAGGTGTTTGAGAACTATAGCAGTCTCCTTATATTGCACTGAAGTCTTATCACTAAGATTTGAATCTAGACTAGTGCAGTAGGAACAGACTCAGCCTTCTCATTTTTCTAACACTGAAAGTGAATGTGCTACATGCCAAGTGATTGACATTGACAAGCATTATGAAGAACTGAATGTAAAACAAATAAAGCACAACATGCTAACTGTGCATAGATATATAATATTGGGAAGGGTGACCATGTGTCATTGAGAATTCAGCACACACAATCTGCAAATTGTCTAATCCTTGAAGCTGAGCTTACCATCATTAAAGATGTAAATTGCATGGCACGACATTTACAAATGCAACTTTCTTTTAGGGAAGAAGTTATTCATAAGGATGGTCATTTTTATTTTCATAATGAGATATTAAAAGCATGCAAGCCAGGAAGTATGGGCACTTAATTATTTCTTTTGTGTTATTTTCAACCACTTCTTGTCTGTAGCAAAGGATTGCTGGTTTAATTTCTGCTAGCTGAAAATTTACTTCTACTTCTAGGCTACATGTGTTACAGAAATCCTTAGCAAATCTGAATTACAATCAGGCAATTCTGAAAAAAAGCCATGGGGAATTATAGATAAAAGGTGCACAGAGTGGGTGTCATTAATGTGCTCTTATATGAGCAAAGGAAATGGAGGGGAAAAGTTATTTCAGTTCTCATGTACTCGAGAGAATTTGAGATTGGGAACAGAAACACTTGGTCTCATGCATCACAGCGGGATACAAGGACATACCCTTGATGATCTGAGGTGATGATTTCAAGGAGACATTTTCTCTCCAAAGGTGCTAAACTTATGAAAAAAAAACTGCAGTAAGCTCTGTAAGAATAACTTAAGGACAAGGCTGTAGAAATGTCTGCTAAACAAGGAAATCTCTTGATAGCTTGAGTGATAAAGAGCTCATAGTGTTGTTGGCACAGCATCCTATGCAGAAATCCATGTACAGGAAGAAAACAGCTCTAAACTTTAGTTCTATCCTGATTTTGCATTATTATTGTGTTTGTTTAGTACTTGCTATAGTGACTGAGTGTGTGATGCACATTTGTTTACTGCTCTACCTGCAGTAAATGCATTTTAAAAGGTGTTATGCACCAGTTGTTTTATTCTTTTGTGACAAAACACAGTGAGGCGGATTGTGTGGACAACAGTGAAGAGACTTGTCTTCGAAGTTCAAATCAGTAGGACAGATGGTCACATGATTATAGTTAACAGACTAACTAGTATTTTTTTAACTTGCATTATGTTACTACATAAGAAAATTAGAAGAAAAGCAGCATTTATGTAGTTTTATCTTTTTTTTCTGGTGTTCTATATGAATACTTTTGTACTATATGCATCTTTGCATAGCAGTGTTTACCATGGGTAAAAACAAACACTCTCTGCTTGCTATATGTCTGGTGTTCCCATTCTGCACCTATGCTTATTTAGTGTCAAGTGTACTCAAGCTAAAAAAGAACACTTTATCAGCCTCCTAATATTTTTTCCTTCCTTCTGGGAAAAGTTACTAACAAGAGCTGCATAATTCAAATAGTAAAACTATGAAACAAAGGCATCTGTTGTGGGCTGAGAAGAATGAAATAACAAAGTACTACACCTGTTCTGGAGGAAGAGTATAATTTGTATGCTACATGAACGAGCACCACATTTATTATGGGAGGGGGCATGATGCTTGTCTTACTGAAGCCAGCAGATTGACTGGCAAACAGCAATGTAGCTTCAAATGAGAGATTTATTCCAGGTTTCTAGAAAGTGTACCATAGTTTAACATGATTCCTTAAACTGGATTGTGAGACATGCAGTTTCTTGAATGCAGACTGTTCGATATTCCATGTGGTCAATTATAGTTCACTGGTGTTAAATTCCTGACTTACTTTCTTCATTAAGATATAACTGCTGGTGTGGTTCTAAATGTATAGCATTGCTGATTGTTGTTTTCTTTAGTTTTCTATTTATTTCATGTTTGGCTACCATAGAGTTGGTATATATACATTTAAGAAGATTGGAGCTTGCCTCTCATATAGAGAGTACATGACGATTTTACCCTTCCAAAATCTTTTATTTAAGATGTTTTGAGTTAGTTGAGACCTCAGATAACTGAGTGAGCTGCATCCTCGTGGATATGTGTGTCTGCAATTCCTAACAGGAGCAGTTCACACTGAACCTAGACAGATTGTTACTGACACATAGATAAAATGTGTTATACCTTCTTTGAAGTATCATGCTAGCATCATGAATCCAGAAATTCAGAACTGTATATATAAAAATCTAATACCTTTCTTTTAAAACAATTGGAGTGAATAATATTAGTAATGTTATGGAATAAGAAAAGTGTGCCTTCTCAATCACCAAAAGGTGAAGAAGTCGTAAAGCATAGAGACATGCACGCACGCAAACACACACACACACACACACACACACACACACACACACACACACACACACACACACACACACACACACACACACACACACACACACATTCCATACATCTTGTTTAATTTCAATGTTGAGCTTAAGTTATACAATCTGTTGGAAAAAATGCTGTCTCTGTAAATTTGATGTGTCCTATTTGAAGAATATTTCTTTTACATATACATTCTAGTTAAGTTGATATGTTGAATGGATACACTCTTTCCAGCAGTTTTGTAAAAGAGTGCATTAGAAACCCTCAACAGAACATTTGGAAGTTTCTAGTAGACCTGGAAGCCTGTGAAAACTCCCAGCGAAACTACAAATTGTGATTGACTTTGTAACAATAGTCTGGCTTCTATTATAACCCTCTGTATTAAATGCTGAAAAAAGAAACTTATTATAAGTAAATTAATCACAACTGTCTATCAGATTAAGGCTGATATTCATAGTTCAGGGCTTTGGAAATGACTTACAGTTATTTGTGAATAGCAGTGCTACATGGATTTGCAAATAAGGTCAATGAAAGGCATTTGGAATGAATACAGAAAAGCACAGTCGTTTGAAAAACACACACACTTATTGCAAAAGAGTAAGTTGTATCAAGTTTGGTATTCTGAACTCGCAAATTACTTTGCAAAATCACGAGAGTTGGTGTTTTTATTTTTTTGCATATTGTGAGCAGGTGTGGCTGAGGCCAGTCATGTTTAAAATGTTAAAGGAAAGCTTCAGATTTATTTAAAAAGAAACAGAGGTTATCCTTTTGAGGACACCCTGAGTCATTAAAGCATAGGAGCTGATAGGAAAGACTAAAAATGGAGAGAGACAACAAAGAGGGGAATACACAAGGGAAACATCGAGACGGTTTGTGTTGGAGGAGGTGGGAAAGGAGATAGACCCCCTATTTTTTTTTTATGAGAGTATAGTGTGAGTGGGGAAATAAGGAAAAGTGTGAAGGAGAAAAAATAAGGAAACAAAGACTGAAGAAGTGCCAGCTGGAATCCCAGTCCACAGAGCTTCAAACATGCTGTTGCAGTGGAGGCCTCCAATGTTGATGTGGTACGGACTTGTGCTGGTCCATCGGTGAGCACCAACTGGGGTAGCATGTCTTCTACACACTGAAAAGAAGCCTTCATTGGCTGAATTCTCCTTCTTCTACTGAATGTCCTCAATCAAGCGCTGATGCTCCATTTCTGAGAAGGCTGTCAGGCTGCCACATGCAAGATTGTCAGGACTGGCACCTCCACTCTGACCCTACAAGAGCGTCCCCAGACAGGTAGTGGGTGATCTGTCCCTAGCCTGGGAGGTACTTGCCTGGTCTGTTTGAGAGGGATTTTAACCTGTAAAAAAAAGGAAAATAAATGACAAAATAATACACAATCAATAAAGAAATAAATAAAACAACAGCTAAAAAAGAGGGGTGGTGATAGACATAAAAGAAAAATCACAATAAATCCACACAACACTGTTGAGATGCCATTTCATATACTATCAAATTATTGCAGTAAAATCTTTATTGAAATAAAGCCTGTGTAAGAGAAGTGCTTATACATACAATGGGATTAATGATTTGGGATGTGCTCTTGTACTTTGGGAGAATGAAATGCAAACTTGTGATGAAATTAAATGGCAAAGGCTTTTGACTTCTCGATGGGATATCTGTATCTCTCAAGTTATGTATTTACAATACGTTGAATATAGTACTAATAACTACTTTGGTAATTAACCAAAGTAATCACGTTATAAGCAGTAACTGTAATGTCTTCAGTTGCATTTTTTTTCATCTGCAAAGGTATAAAAATATTTTCCTTATGATTAAAACAGAAAACAGTTTAACAAAAGAGTGCAGCAGTTACACAAGCACATATTTCTCCTTTATTTCTTACAGTACTGTAATAATTGTAAATCCATTTTGTATGTTCCTTACACATACTATAAACTACAACAAAAAAAATTCACTTGTACTTAATAATACTTACCAGAAGATTGCTTCTGCCTTTCAGTTCATCACGATTGCTTCTGGCAATTATAGTTAATTTCTTATTCACCTCTGATTAAATGAGAGAAAGCAGTTCTTGTTTACCTGTATTTGCACTTCTTAAATATGTCACTATGCTTGCCTAAACAGGATCACCTTCTGAATCTCGAAATACTGAAATATTTTATTTCAGTATCTCGAGACCAGAAAACCAAATGCCCAGAACAACAAAAATGCTGTGTCCCCCACACATCTGTTACTTATATATACCAACTCTGAGGTCACACTAACATAAAAAACAGCAAACCTACTTTTATGCACCCTACACTACCATGGCACACTGTCATACTTAATACTAACTAAAAACACACACACTACATATGTGCAGAAAACACTGCACTTACACACACACATGCTTACCTACCTAGCCTAATCTACTCCTAAAACATTCCACAAAACTAAAACAAACCACATTTCTACCCAAAACTCTTGCAAACTACAAACCTACCTGAATCTCCAAACATAACGACACATCGGCTGCCATGTTCACAACCCAGAAACAACTAAATCTTAAAGGTACAGCACACTATGAAAAACAGACTAAAGAATAACTTCTGTAGAGTTTGCAAACTCAGATTCGACAATATGCAGCTTTGCACAATTGCAATTGATGCATTTTGGTCTTGAAATAATGAAATTCGAAATTTCAGTATTTTAAGATTCAGAACTGGACCCATCTAAACAATAATTACATTTTGTTTTCTTTTTTTTTTCTCTTACACATGCATGAATTAGTAGAATACTATGCCATTTTCTCTGTCATGCAATAGAAAAATAAGTTAACTTTACCCCCCTCTCACCCCTTAAAGGGCCCATCTTTATATCGGAAGAATGCAAAGTTTTTGTAATCACAGCTGCACAGGTAAAAACCTCACTCTCCAAAGCCAAGAACACAGCCTTCATGGTACCTGACAACATCCCAGGCTGCCTTCTTCACGAACTACAGAATGAAATGGCACCCCACCTAAGTACCATTTTCAATCATAGCCTCACCTCAGGCTTTGTGCCCATTGAATGACACACCACGACAGTTATCCCACTCCACAAAAGGGGGGCCACAACAGACCCTGGGAACTACCACCCCATTAGCCTGATGAGCCTGGTCTGCAAGGCCATGGAACGTATCATCATAGAACTCATAAACAAAGACATTGGAGATCTCCAAACTCTGGACTCCACACAGTTCATGTTTGTAAAAGGCAGATCATGTCTCCTAAACCTGATAGACTTCTTTGAAGCAGTCACCAAAGCCATAGATGAGGGTAAGGTGGTTCACATAGCCTATTTAGATCTCGCCAAGGCGTTTGACACCATCCCCCACTCTGGTATTATAGATAAACTCACTAAACTAGGTATAAATCCCTATGTCACAAGATGGGTTGCCAACTGGCTTACTGACAGAGCCCACACTGTGAAAGTAGCAGACTCCAAATCAGACTTCAGACCAGTGACAAGTGGAGTACCACAGGGTTCAGTCCTGGGTCCTCTCCTGTTTGGTATTTACTTCTCTGAAGTACAGGCTAACACAGAAAGTCTTTGGTTAACTAAATTCACAGATGACTGCAAACTAGGAGCCATAATCGATACTCTTAATGATGTGGGCATCCTAAAAAAGGGCCTCACTGAGACAGATGCCTAGTGTCAAAGCCATGGCCTCAAGCTCAATGCCAAAAAGTGCATTGTCATCCCCTTTGGTAAAAAACTCTGTACCCATGAACTACCACATAGGCGGTAGTCTACTTAACATCGAAAGTGTGATAAGAGACCTTGGGACACAGGTGGACAGTAGTCTCTGCTTTGATAGTCACATCGCCACAGTGGTCAGGAAATCCTTCTATGTGGCACACCTCATCACAAAAGGTTTCTCATCCAGAAAAAAAGAGGTCATTGTTCCCCTCTACTCATCACTCATTAGACCCATTATAGAGTACAATGCCCCTTTTGGTATGTACCTCACAAGACATCTACAACAACTGGAAAGGCCACAGAAATACCTCACAAAGAGGATTACTGGCCACAAACAGATGTCCTACACAGACCGACTCAGAAAACTCCAGGTTTACTCCGACGCATATCGCCTACTCAGAGGTGATCTCTGCCTAACTTACAAAGCTATGTCAAACCCAGAGCTGTTGGATATACTTCACTTAAAGAAATCGCAATCCCTCTGAGCTACATGCTCTAGGGACCTAAACATTGTCACCACAATAAACAGAACATGCTGGAGGGATAGATTCCTGTCCCAGAGACTTCCCATACTCTAGAACAGACTACCTATGTCAAACAGAGCTCCTCATTAGCACTCTTCAAGAAAAATCTTGATGATAGGATGGGTCATAGGAAATTCACCCCAGAGATCACTTCCGTGGTTCTGCTTGACAGGGGCACAGGAAAATAATTTTCTTGGGTGGTGAAAGCCAGGCTATCTTTTTGGCTAGGCTTGTATAGGGCCTAGGGCCAATAGTCTAGTACCTACCTATGAAGTATGAAATGTGTGTGGAATGTTGTTTTCAAAATACATGTAATACTGTGTTCTAGTATAACTGTTTCACAGATATAGAAATGTAACAATTCATAGAAGTTTGCATTTCCTTTAGTTTTCAAATGTATCTGATTTAATAGGTAATATTGAAGTAAAACAGCATTTTCTTAGAAAAGGTTGTGCTGGTCATTAACTTGGCATGGCATATTGTGCCCCTTCCCCAACCTGCAGTCTAACTAGGGTGTGGTGTGAGGGACTTTCACTATCTTTTATGTGCAGTTAGAAATACTTTTGAACAAACAACTGTGTTAAACATCTGTTTTAATTATATTTGTATGGCCTGCACAACTGGCTTCATCTAGTGTAGCTATTATAAGTCTTTTCTTGTAATAGTAATAAATATAAATGTTTAATTTCAATTTTTATTTCATTGTTTTATAAATCCAGTCACCATTATTTGCACCTGTAGTTCAGTACATGATTTGCAGAGTCACATATACAGATTATTATTTTAATATGCATAATGGGACTTTTGTATATATTAGTAAAATCTAACACATTATTGATATGCTTTGTCATTAAAAAGATGCATTTATGATTACAAATGTGCTCATGATTTTCTATGCATTTCATAATAGCATTACAAGTAATATTTTCAGGGACAAGTATCTTTCTTTGCAACTAGATGTACTTATGCAGACTTGTTAAGCTTTTTTATCTTTAATATGACTCAATTAAGAAACCAATTATTTTATTTTATTTACTACAGAACTCTGGTCTTTTTGCTGTAGACTGGTCTACCTACTTGACCAGCTGGTCAGCCCCACACTGTTCCATGTATTTATACCTGTGAAGTTATTGTTGGTCATAGCGGGTTATACCTGTCTGGGTTGACAGGTGGACGCCCAACTCCTTACAGATATTGATCTTTTTCCAGGTGGTATTTCTTGTGCATGCCATGATCGTATCCATGTATGAATCATGCAAATGATTGAGCATGATCACTGTCTCCTTATCAGACCAGCTAGGAGAGTGGTCTTGTGCCTTCACATAAGTTACTATCTATCAAAAAGCCAGAACAAAAATGAGGAAACTATAGTCAGGGGTGTATTAATCAGGGTTAGAACCATTCCCTTTAGGGTGTGATATCACCGTGACCAAACTGTTTTTAATAATTTGTCATTAAAACTTCTATTGATACTATTGGCAAGTCTGGTATAACCAAAACTGCTTTGTCACATGCTGATTTTTTTCTTAAAGGAAACCAATTATCTTTCCCTTATGCTTTAGAAAATAGAACTGCACAATTAATAATTTGCATTGATAATGCTTGTTGGTGATAGTTACGTGTTTTGTACCCTGATGTGTCATGTAGTAGAGCAGAATTATTTGTATAAATTTTTTTTAATAATTGTTTAAAGATTCAGCATCAGAAATGAACAATTCAACTATACCAGTAGATCTGGATGATGTCAGCAGCAGACTGGGTGTTGCTGCAGCTGCTGATAATATCATTTTATTTTTGAGGCGACATGAAGGAAGTGTCAGGCAGTCCACAAGTTTAATGACAGGTTCTCTCACCCCACAACATATTAGTAGGTGCAGACAGTGACAGTGCATTTTATTCATGGTTTTACTGGAGGAACACCCCTGCACCTCTATACCAGTATCTTCAAACCCACTGGAATACTTTGAGGATGATGGCAGGAATTCAGAGGCAATAGTGTCCACAGTGTCACTTTTACAAAGGGGAGGCAGGTATAGACATTTCTTACAGCTACCCTAGGAAACATGTAAAGTATTTGCTGCCCAAAAGGAAATGTGCCGTTACATTGCTAGGGCTCAGAGCATTACAGCAGAGAGTCAAATGGAAATGGTTAGAGTTCTTCAGGGCATGCATGATAATTTCCAGCACTACTTTAAAATGGCAGAGAACAGGTATAATCTCAAGGTCACAGTGGTTCATAGTATGGCGGCACACCAATCATTAGTGGCTGCTTCAATTTATACACTAGTTAGGACATAAATAAGTCAATCTGAAGTCTTCAAGGGCCAGAGGATGGGGTACTGCAGGACATGTGAAGTAGAGATCACATGATACTACTGTTACTTCTCAAGACAGTAACATCAGTGGTCAAAGTGAGCAATCACAATGCAGTTCACATAGGCCATGTCAATGCTCATCTACATCTTTCAGAACCTCATATTCAGGGTCACTATAATGGTCATACAGCATTGTCAGGTCAGTGACAGCAGAATCACCAGCATCAAGTAGGGAATTTGAAAATGTATGTATTTCATCCCTGTAAAACTAGTATGCACACTATCAATGTACATTTTACAGAACATGATGCTGCATTGATTACCATTTCTACAGGTGGCAGGTACCTAAAAGATCAAACTAGTAATGAGCAGGATAAATATTTCATAAGCAAATGACACATTAAAATAAATATCCTGCCATGTCAGCTTATACCACTGTCACTACACCCTCCCCACTGCACAGATGATGAGAGTTTCTGAAGTCAGAATTTATTGTTTATGACACCATAACATTAATCTGATGTGCAGTATACAGAATAACCTAGAAAGAAATGGCATACATAAGGAAAGCTGTTGTCAATATTTTTTACTTTTATATAATTAGGTAATCATTAAAGCAGAAATTATTTATCACAACAGACAAGAATTTGAATTATTTTCTATTTAATGCCTTTCAACAACACTGAACAAGAATCAGTGACTACACAGGCATGGCAGCGACCTTACTATTATTCTAAAGGATAATAAAAAAATATTTTAAGATGAGAGAGAATATCAGATGAACAGTAACAACAGACCATATACCATACAGCATAGCCCACAGATATCACTATATGTATCAATTACACTCTAGTGTTTTTACAGTAAAGGAACCAGTAACCTTAATGCCATAGCTTTTACTTGTGGACTAGAAGCCGCCTCTTTGCCTGCACAGCCGCATGCTGTGCACAGACTTGCCACATGGGGTCCCTTACTACTGCTGCTGACTGGTCATCATTAGTTCTAGCTGGATTGGAGTTGGGAGTTACAGTGACTGCATGAGTCACTTTACCACCAGAACAGCACATGATCATGTTATGCAAAATGCAACATGTAGTAAAATCCTGTATGCAGTAGCTGGTAATATTGAAGGGCACTCCCAGACTCATCCAGGCACCATAATGTCTCTTCAGGAAGCCAAAGATCCTCCCAGTGACAATACAGGATTGGAAAGGGATGTGTTATATGTCTCCTCTGCATATCCACTTGGATTTTTCACTGGAGTCACGATCCATGGCTCCAGTGGATATCCAGCATCACCTGAAAGGAGAGAGAGAGAGAGAGAGAGAGAGAGAAGGGGGGACAAAACAAAAGATTGTAGTACCCAGCAATACATGTTAACATGAATAACTACTTAAATAAAATATAATGATAAAAAGTATTTACGCTTACCAACATGATGACCACTGGATATCCTACCATGGAAGAAGAAGTGGTAGAGTGAGCTATTGTGCAAGATATGCAAATTGTGTGCACTGCAGAATGCTGGGTAGAGATGGTGATGTACCCCCATGCATCACACACTACCTGGCAATTGATGGAATGATAGCCCTCCCTATTGTAGTTCCATTCCTCCTGTGGACCAGAAGGGGTCCTAATTGCAATATGAGTGCAACCTATTGCTCCAAGTATTTCATGAAAATGTGCCAGCCCATAAAAGGCATGCATAGTACTGGCTTGGTCCTGAAGTGACACTGTGAAATAGATGTACTGATGTGCATATGCAATAGGGCATACTGGAACTGCTGCAGTATCCTCAAAGCAGAAGCCTGTGAGATTCTCAACATGTCACAGTCTGTCTCTGGAAAGTCCTCACGGCAAGCATAGTGATTGCTATACATTATTTGGTGTCCACAGGGATAGGAAGTCCATGTCTTCTTCCAGTGCCCCTATGTTGGTCAAACATGTCCACTAAGACGTATAATGTCCCTGTCCCCTCTAAACCTATCAAGGATTTCCTGATTATCAAAGTTATAATGAGTAATCCTTTGTTTTTATTTTTGCCTCCTTGACCAGTGAGCACCACTGGGTGCAAGTGGTTTTGACCAAGCCAAGACAAACAGCACAGACCTAGAAATAGCAAATCTCACATCAAATAATAGAATTTTCATCAATTGCAACTCTGATAGATTTGAAGAGACTTTTTTTTATATAGCACATCCTCGACCATTGTGAAGAAGTGGGAAAATCTGAAAATGAATGATGAATAACATACACAGATTTACATAACTCCTCATTCACATCTCATTAATTGCACATTCGCATAAGCACAATCAAGGTTATTGTGCATTGGTATAAATGGCATTTATGAATCACAGTTCTGCTATGCTCATTTACAAAAGTCTCATTTTGCCTAAGTGCACTTGTATAACTGACTATGAGTACCAGCCTTAAGCCACGCATAAAGTTCTCTTCAGACCAGAAGCTACATAGAAAAATAACAGGGTTGGGATTATTTCACATGTTCAAGGAATTTGATAAAAGAAGTAAAATAAACAATATCTGTTAAAATTGTTTTCATTAACATGCAAAATAGATTAATTATTAATTAGAATAACTAAAATGTGAAAAACACAGCGGTAAGAGAACACCACCAACTGCTGTCCGAAACTCAGTAAAAGAATAAAAAAAGCCACCTTCCTGAACAATATCTCTAATACAGCACAAAAATAACCTTAATAAGGTCCAATGTCTCCAGTGACCCGGCGATGTGTGACGCCTCCTTCTACTGCCCAGAACTGCAGAAAAAATAAGGCAAAGGATGACTGTTTTAATAGAAAAACAATAGTGTTGTTAGCAGAATAGTCTTTATGGAAATAAAAGTCATGTAATTGAATTTGTGTCAGTGTATGTTACTAATGAATTTTCAGTTAACTGGAAGTCAGAAGATGAAAGTTATTTGAGAGTTCATCAACTCTAGAGCAAACAGAAAATGAAAAAACAAAAGCTGTATTGTGAGCATAAGCCAAGCCTGTGTGTTTGATAAACAGGAAGCTCACCTGAAAAAGCACAGATAAAAACTCGAGTGCTATGTTTTCTATTACCTAAAGATGAAAGGAGGTACACAATTAAGGAAGGGTTTTTTTTTTTATTTAACATTGGTTTACTGGGAAAGTCTAATGTGGAACAAAACCAATTTCAGCAGAGGCCGAGGGAGAAATGCATCTTTGTAATGTGGGAGGAAACCCACATGAATGCAGGGAGTTCATGCAGACTCCACACAGAAGGCACCCCAAGCAAGAATTGAACCAAAGCATCTTTTGCTGTGAGGTGATAACACTACTGCTACACCACTGTACCATCAATTTGATATTTCTTGTGAACTTTAATGAAGCTCTTACATTTTATTGTTCTGAATAACATACTTACATGTAACGATGATGTCTGTTAACTTGTACGATGTCTAAATGCATGATAATGAACATTTTCTTATTATATGTAGTGAAGGAAAGCTATATGAAATACTGAAACTAAAAGGAATGAATACGTGATGGCTACTGTCTAGCAAGGCAATATTGAACTATGTACTGTTTTGATCCATCAGTCTCTTACAAGGGTTGGTGTAGTATAGGAGGAAATGACTCTGAAAAACTGTAGTGTGGGAAAGTACAGTTTGGATTAAATTTGTGCAGAACTTTAAAAAGATGAGGAGAAAGAGCACTTACTGAATGTGGGAAAGGGTTAAATTGAACAGCTGGACAGCAGGGTACTCATGATCTATGGAGTGATTGCATAGACTACAGGTGTTAGCAAGTGTTGTGCATACTCCTGAATTAAAGAGTATGTTAACAATAATATCAGCTAAAGAGAAAATGACAAATTAATACTGTGGTCCTTTGGCAATCATCTGCCATATGCTCTGACTCACTAGTGATAGTATGAGAGAAAAAAAATCATATCTGTGAAAAGATGCAACAATGCTACAGTGTTTGCATAATTGCTGGTCTCCCAATGCCTTCCTTAGCTTCTACCCAAACTGTTGATCCCAAAGAAACCAAGACACACATATGCAACACAACAGCAGAAGAGCATAGTAACCGTCACATTTTTGCACTCTTTGATAACAAATTGGGCTTCTAAGTGTACCCAGAAGATGTTGCATTTTATGTCTTCATTTGCAGAACTACTTCTTCTTCTTCCGGCTTTTCCCAGTTAGGGGTTGCCACAGCGGATCACCTTGTCCGCACATGGAATGGCAGTGGAGTTTTACGGTGTCGAGTTGCCAGCCCGGCGCCCAACCTTCCACAGAAGGCACACTCACACGCACACCTAGGGCCAATTTAGAGTGTCCAATCCACCTGCAGCATGTCTTTGGGATGTGGGAGGAAACCGGAGCACCCGGAGGAAACCCACGCGACCACAGGGAGGACATGCAGACTCCGCACAGGAGGCACCCCAGCTGAGGATCGAACCAGAGAACTTCTTGCTGTGAGGCGGCAATGCTAACCACTGCACCACCGTGGCCGCCCCCTTCATTTGCAGAACTACATCACAGAAAATCTGAATGTCATGATTTCTCATTCTGTAAAGCAAGTATTAGATTTCATTTTGGAAGTTATGTATTATGTATAGTATTACATGTAATGATTTTATATTTAAAAGAAAAACTTCATTTAGCAGTAAGAAATATGAGGATGGATTACCACAAACTTATAAATATATATATATATATATATATATATATATATATATATATATATATATATATAGATAGATATAGATATATATATATATATCTGTGTGTGTGTGTGTGTGTGTGTGTGTGTGTGTTTGTGTGTGTGTGTGTGTGTGCAACTTCATGTAAGATAATTCCATACCACCTGCTTCACCTGTGTGATTTAATTTTATATGGAATGTGATCAAGCAGCAAGAAATGTAAAATGCCAAGTAAAAGAGCATCACTGAATGTTTCATCCAGCTTGTTCCAGGCAGAACTATAAGCAGTTTAGTAAGAAGTAAAATGCTTCATGCTTATTCAGCTTATTCATGGGCATGACTATTAATGGTATTAAAAGAAAGCATATGGGCGTAATGGCTGCAATAAGAATGCCCATTAGGTGATTCAGCCCTTGCAATGGCACTCATAAATCATAGTTCTGCATTATCTGTAAACAGACTATTAGTGCAAAAAAAGTCTGTTCTTCAAGTATTCAGATCAAACATACTGACTGCATAGGGTAAATGTCAGTTTATTAAAGCTACATTCACTGAATTACGGGTTAGAGTACATAACTCTCAAGTGAACAAAGCTGCTGAACTCTGAGGTAGCCTGCTGCATACAGACAAGTACAATGACTGTCACTGATGCAGACAGCAGCACAATGGATTGGTGAAGCAGTTATATATAATCCAGCCTAAGGCCATGTGATGTAGTTTAGGGGTGTAGAGTGGGGGCTTTGTCTATAAAACAACAGCTTTCCTACACAGAAATATCTTCCATGATATGTGTTACATAATCAAATGTATAGTGATGTCTAGAATGTGACAAAATAGATTCTAATGTTGAGCTGAAGTGCGGCTGTGATTCACCTTAGACAGTTGACTACATCTTTGGAGTTGAGGGAAAGGTTTATCAAGGAAGTGCATTAAAGTACTGTAAAAGTCAATACTAATTAAACTATTTTTGAACCGTGTTCTGAGATTCTGTAATAGCAGTGATGAATGAACCAGAGTTCTGCTGCACTGCAAGGCAAGGGTGAGCATGCCAAACAAAAGGATGGTGGGGAACTGCCCCAGTGAACAGTACATTATCACTTGGTGGACACTGGTCAGCTGAGGTATATGACATGCTCATATAGAAGAAGGGAAAGACGAAGACTGTATGTTCATGTAACAAGGCATTCTGGATCTTTGCTGATGTGCTTAGCAGGAATTCCACTAATTTTGCTGTCCTGAAGGTGTCTGTGTCAAATAATTCAGTCTAAGAAAGTTTCATTCACAGCTTCAGAATGTTCATGCTCTCACTAAGATGTGTTTTATGTCACATTAATTAAACAAATTTAGTGCCAGACAAAATATGTATACATAACTTCTTAAAGGTCCAGAATTAGAAACATTACAAAGCAAACTTTTTTTCAGCTTAGTACTATGAGGAAATTAAACTTGTATGAAGATACTCTGAATACATAGACCACAGATCTGCCAGTTGATCAAACTTATACTGATTGCCCTCAATAGGAACCTAGACTGTGGTGGTGGGGGGGTTACCACCCATTATATAGTTTAAATCATTTTTCCCTTACGACTTCCTTTTACAACTTCAGTAATTTCTGTTATATAAAACAACAAAATAAATACTCTCCAAAATCATGTTGAAACTGATGTTGATATAAAATAAATGAATAATAGTTACGGACTTTTAAATGAAAAGCTTCATCAGATTATGCTGTGATACTCAGTCATGTAACAATAAATACAACATTTGAAATCACATGATTGGTTAAAATAAGAAATAATTGCCTCAAAGACCATTATTTTAAAGATTATGAATCTTTCAAAACAGGATATCTAGTAGAATTAAACTCAGTGATCTACCTCATATCTCCACCACTTTTATCTGAATTTACTGTTTTGAAAACTCAAAATAATAAAAAAAAACTATCGTGTACCCTTTTTGTGTACCATGTTTGGCCAATGTATTCTTCAAGAGTAGATTTTTTTAATACCATAGGCATGTTTGCTAATGAGTTCTTTCAATATTCTATTTGTATAATCTATATGAAATACATTTTAAAGTTTGCCATTAGGCAAATATATTGGCCCCCGGATTCTCAAAAGCCTGCACGGAGTGCAAGATGAGTACAGTAGCTCCCGCAGGCAATATGTCTGCAGTGCGATCCAGGAGCAGCCAGCAGGGGTGTGTACGAGAGCTCCAACACTAATCTTGCACGGACTAAGCCCTGGCATGCAAATCACCTGATTTGCTCGAGGAATCCATGCAAATGAGGTGATATTGCAATCCAGGAAGCTTGCAATCATCCATGCAAGACAAGTGTTATCTGCAGAAATGTACTCGGTTACTAACTAAGTACACTTCTGCAACTTCCAAAATGGAGCTATGACAGCTCCAAATAAACGTTGCATATATTTGAGGAAGCACGCCAATGGCCAAGTAAAAGGCCATTGGCATTGCAAACTGTAAAAAAAAATAAACAACTTTTTTTTTTTTTTTTGTCGATCTCGGCTGTGTAAGCATAGGGCAGTGGCGTGCAATCAGGATCGGGGGGAAAATAATAAAATAAACTGAAAATGAGCATTCTGACAAAAATCAGTATTCTGCCATACAAGTCAATGGCAGGCAAAAGATGACTTGGCCAGTGAGTAGTGGTTGCTAAGGGGGGGAGGTTCAATGTGGGACATGTAACTATGCATTAGTAGGCAATCCTATGCAAATGAGGGAAAGGTTAGTGAATCCCAGATTGTCCCAGGGTGTGAGGCAGGTCCCAAGAGTGTAAGAGTATAAATAGCTGGGTGCAAGACTTGGATATAGGTGACATCATAGGGGTGTGTGTCAGGCATACTGTAAGCGGATTGGAGACCTGTGGTTCAAGATTGCTCCTAGGTTAGCACAGCTAAGCTAGGGGTGTGTCTAAACCTGTTTAGCACATTTTACAAAGTGCAAGTGGGTGTGCGCATCAGGTTCTACAGGAAGGAAAAGGAAGTTAAACCAGGAAAAAGCAGCTCTGTGCACATATGAGCACTCTGATTGCGCGGCGTGCACACAGGCTTAAACAGGGAGGCAATGGGAAGGGAAAACAGCAGCAGGAAGGTTATCAAGGAGAACTACCTTAGCTGACATGTGAAATATATCAGAATCAGCCAATTACACAGGCAGCAGACCAGCCCAGCTTAGCACAACACTATAAACTATGCAAATACCTTTCCTTCTTGTTTTTCCCAAAAACTCTGCACCACCAGTGTATACAGACTGGAAAGTTTTACAAAACGAAAGTAAGAGAAAAAAATGTTAGGGGCTGCTTTTGCTATCATAAACCAGCATGTGCAAAAGGCTGAGGGTGGTGAGGATGTGAATGCTGCTGAGCAACCCACAGTGAGGTGATGGAGAAGAGTGTACAGACCCAGGGTAGCCTACCAAGGGCTACATGAGTTGGAGATAGTGGAGTGCTATAGGGTGGACAGGGACCTCCTACAGCAAATTATTGAGCTGTGCCTGCCACGCCTCACACACTGAACTAACAGAGAGAACCTATCCCAGTGGATACCAAGGTATGTGTAGGTCTAAGAATACTAGCTACAGGTACCTTCCAAAGGCCAACTGGGGATATGATGGGGATTTCACAGGCATCAACATCCAGGGTACTCGACCATTTCCTGGATACCATGTCAGCACATGTCGGTGAGCATGTATATTTCCCCATCACCCGTGAGGTGTGGGCCAGCAATATGCGTCTCTTTCACCAGATAGCAGAATACCCTGAGGTAGTGGGTGCATTAGACTGCATGCACATATGCATTAAAGCACCACCAGGTGAGTGGGGTAGGGTCTACATCAACCACATGGGCTTCTCCTCCATCAACTGCCAGGTCATGAGCGATGCCCAGGGCATAATAATGAATGTGTGTGCTGGCTGCCCTGGAAGCTAACACGATTCCCACATCTGGCATCTGATGTAGCTGTACCAGACATTTGCCAATGGGGACATCCAACACAGTCACCTAGTGGGGGATGCTGGATATGCACTGGAGCAATGGCTGATGACACCCATCAGAAATGCACACTCCAGAACAAGAACTCCATAATGACGCACGCGCACAAACACTAATCATAATAGAGTGTGTGTTTGGGATGCTCAAGTCATGGTTCCAGTGCCTGGACACATCCAGTGGATCCTTGCAGTACTCACCAACTACATGTACCCAAATTGTCCTTGTATGTGCCCTGCTACAAAATATGATCCTGTGGAAACAGCTGCAACAGGAACAACATGGGGCAGGGCCACACAGCCCCCACCAGTGCCAAGGCCTGCACAGGTGCAGTGTGACTCAAAGGGGGAACAACCTGAGCCTGCTCAAGTAGGCAGAAGGAGGCATGCCCAGTATGCCCTGGCCTTGGCAAAGAGGCAACACATAGCACATGCACTGATACAGTAGGGACCCAGGGAATGACACCTCTCTCCGACTCGCACATACAGTAAGAGGGATGCCAAACATGACACTACCTGTGCTCAACCATGTATAGGGAGTGTACTATGTGCATTCAACATAGGCAGCTCTGCATCACCACCCTCAATACTGGGACACACACAAGGTAAGTGACTCACACATGCCAGTGGGGGGGCACATACCCAACAACAGTCACAGCCAGCAGTATAGGTGTAGACAAACACAAACAAATGCTATACTATGGCCTCTGAATGAGGTCCATGGGTAACCCCTACCCCAGCCCTACACAGACAGACTACAGCAGGCCAGCCAGTTGGATGTCAGTTGTGAAGGCTAGGATGTCAGAAACTAATATGTAAGTAGTGAAAGCTACGATCTGTAGTACACTGGTATGCCTCTAGCCAGCACGATAGGGAAGACTACAGAATAAAATGGTGTACCTGACATACCAGTACAGTCCTAGCAACTGTGTAAAAGTGAAAGGTGTGCCCCACCATCCTATGTACACTTATAGTAACAGTCAGGTTTGCCCCCCACCCTTGTGTAGAAATGTAGAAACAGTTTGGTGTCCCCCCAACTAAGCAGAAATGTAGCAACAGTCAATGCCAAATGACTGATGCATACCCTGCAGACACAGCATGCTACCTGTCGTTGTACAGCACAAAGGTCAGCACCACAGTACAAACCAGCTGGACTTAATACACACATGCAATATAGATGGCCATACTGGGCATGCTCACACACTTGAACACAAGAAAGCCATGTCAGCAAACAACAGTGGACCAAACATATCTGGCAGTTGTAGTTCTCAGTGCAGACACATGTCAGTATGCACCACTCCTGCCTTGCACACACAGTGGATAGGAATACAGACATATATGTAAGGACAACACACTATAATAAGCCAAAGGTAGATGGACATAGATGTGTTGAAGATGGTGACTGTGACAAGGAGACATCTGTGCCTGTCCCACCCAGCACACAGCCAAAGGGCCCCAAACACACGAGGTGTAGGTGTCACTCACTGCAGATACTAGCCACCAGTATCTGTCAGCATGACAGCGCGTTGCACGTGCCAGCTGTGCAACATGACTGTACAAGGAAGATGTCACCTAGTAGCTGTATTCAAGTACCTGTGGCATATGATTAGATGAATATACAGCCAAACTGGAGGCTAAGCTCTCCCAACTCAAGACTGGACCAGGCAGTCAAGAGTAGAAGGGAATTACTTACATAAAACCACCAGTCTCACGTAGACCTATGAAACAAGTACTGGCAAAAAACACACATAAATACACAAAAACATACTCAGAGACTCTAAATAAAAATCTGCACAAGTACTGGCAAAAAACGCACATAAATACACAAAAACATACTCAGAGACTCTAAATAAAAATCTGCACAAGCAACAGAGACCTCCAAAGCAGACTTCCAAGCAACCTCCACCCCCCAACACAAACCATGAAACACATACTTCACAAAACCAGTGTGCCACACAATCACAGCCCTTAAGGCAAAATAACATAACCAACACACTAGTAATAGGTGACCTATAGTCAGGGAAACTGACGTTCCACTCACTAGGCTGAACAAGGAGAAGGTTACTGTTAGTTGCCTGTCGGGTGCCAGGATCTGCCACATAACACAAGCACTCAGGTCACTCCAGAACAAGTACAAATATGACTTTGTCATTGTCCATGTTGGTGCGAATGACCTGAGCAGTAGCTCCCTGGACAACATGAAAAGAGACATGGAGGAGCTCTCTGATCACGTAGCCCAGGCCAGTATGACCCTGACCCTGAGTAGCATCCTTCCCTCACCTAGAATGATACCACATTTTAGAGAACAAAATATCAATTTCAATAATTGGCTAAGCCTCTGGTGTCATTCAAAGGTGATCCAGTGTCTGTGAGCCTGGGATGACATGCTCGACAAGTCACGCTGATTTTCTAGAGACAGCTTGCACCTGTCACCCTTAGGCTTTCAAATACTGGCCAAGGCTCTTGCCACCCCCATAGTGCCTTTTTTAGGCAAGGCTCAAAAGACAAGCCCAATGCCATAAATAGCGCAAGTAACAAAAAACTGAGGGTAATGCTGCTCAATGCCAGAAGTCTAAACCTCAAAATACACGCACTCAAGGCACTCATCAGTATGGAGAAAATTGATATATGTGCAGTAGCAGAAACCTGGTTTAAGGCAGCACTACCAGGCTACAACATATACCATACATTTTGGCCACAGAACTCGGACCGAAATACAAAAGGTGGAGGAGTATCCATATTCATCAAGGATACCCATACCTCCAGGTTAGTGGCACAGCACAATGCTTCAGAGATCATCCACGTGCAACTAACAACGGGCAAAATTGCTATTCAAATTATAGTTTGCTACAGATCACCCATCATGTCCCAGGACCCCCACTCTGCATTCCTGGAAACACTGGGAAACATAAAGGTCCTACCAACCACCCTGATATTGGGTGGTTTCAATTACCCTAACATTAATTGGGAGAACTACTCAAGTGCGAACTCCCTTGCCCAACATTTCCTAGAATTTATAAACTCAAATGCCCTGGATCAACTGGTCAGCACCCCCACCAGAGGTGACAACATATTGGACCTGATCATCACCAACATGGGTGACTGGTATTCCACACCAGAGGTCAACCACTCGCTGGTTAGATCTGACCATAAACTAGTCACTCTGGATATCCATATTCCGCCACCACCCCCGGTCAAAGAAACCAACGTGAAAAACTTTTCAAAAGCAAACTTCACGTTACATAAGACAGAGGTGGGAAGTTTCAAAGCCCCCATGCTAAAGGATAATGCTATCCAAGCTGCAAAATCCTTTACTACTGCACACTATGGGCACCTACAAGATTGCATGGATCATGCTATCCCAGACAAAACCAAGACTCACTCCTCCAAGAAAAGGAAACCAGTCTGGTAGACCCCTGCCATAAACAAGCTATACAACAGAAGGAGGTAAATAGTACAGAAAAAGAGTAAAATCCCAAGAAGGGAAGGCATCCCTTATCAGTATCAGCAAGAAACTACATTCCCTCATAAAATCATCCAAGGCTAGCTTCGAAAGAAAAATTGCCATGGGCTCCAAAGATAAACACAAAGCATTCTTTAGCTATGTCAAGAATCTAAGTTGCAATTCTCAGATCTGCTCTGAGTTATTGCAGAATGGCACAAAATACACTGAACCGACTGATATAGCCAACATCCTGGCAGACAGGTTCAGTGCAAACTTCACCCCACTCTCACCCACAAAAGAGCCCATAACTATACCAGAAGAATGTAGTGCCCCTGAAATCACAGACACGCAGGTTTAAACAGCCCTCTCCAAAGCCAAAAACACAGCATCAATGGGATCGGACGGTGTTCCAGGCTGTGTCCTACACAAGCTCAAAGATGAACTAACCCCTCACCTAAACACACTGTTTAAACTCAGCCTCTTCGCAGGCTACGTGCCCATAGAGTGGCGCACAGCAACGGTTATTCCGCTCCACAAAGGTGGAGCCACAACAGACCCCGGGAACTATCACCCTAAAAGCCTGACTAGCTTAGTCTGCAAAGCTGTGGAGTGCATCATCATGGATCTCATTAACACAAATATTGGAAACCTCCAAACACTGGACCCTACCAAGTTCGGCTTTGTTAAGGTCAGATTATGCCTCCCAAACCTGGTGGACTTCTTTGAGACAATTACCAAGGCTATAGATGAGGGAAAGGTGGTCCACACAGCCTACCTAGACCTCGCAAAGGCCTTCAACACCATTCCCCAATCAGGTATTATAGACAAGCTCACCAGCCTGAACATAAACCCCTATGTCATGAGATGGGTTGTCAACTGGCTCATGGACAGAACCCACATGGTAAGAGTTGCAGGAGCTAGGTCTGACGCTAAACCGGTTACAAGTGCCATTCTCTAGGGCTCAGCCCTAGGACCCCTCCTGTTTGGCATATACTTCTCAGAGGTACAGGCAAGCACAGGATGACTATGGCTAAACAAGTTCACAAACAACTGCAAACTTGTGGCTATAATTGACCCTCTGGCTGACACAGACATCCCCCAAAAGGGTCTCACTGAGACAGATACCTGGTGTCAAAACCATGGCCTCAAGCTAAATGCCAAAAAGTGCATAGTCATCCCCTTTGGAAAAAACAAAGTACCCACAAACTACCACATAGGTGGTAGCCCCCTAAATACGGAAGACATAATAAGGGATCTGGGGACCCAAGTAGATAGTAACCTCTCCTTTGATAATCACATTGCCAAAGTGGTTAGAAAATCCTTCTATGTGGCCCACCTAATCACAAAAGGGTTTGCATCCAGATAGAAAGAGGTCATTGGACCCCTCTACGCATCACTCATCAGACCCATCATAGAGTACAATGCCCCATTTGGGATGTACCCTACAAGACACCTGCAACAACTGGAAAGTCCACAGACGTTCCTCACCAAGAGGATCACTGGCCTCAAGCAGATGCCCTATGCAGCTTGACTGAAGAAACTCCAGCTGTACTCGGTTGCATACCACCTACTCAGAGGTGATCTCTGCCTGACGTACAAGGCCATGTCCAATCCAGAATTGATGGACATGCTCCACCTAAAGAAAACCATGTTCTCTCGAGCCACACACTCCGGGGATCTTAACCTCACTACAACAATAAATAGGATGTGCTGGAGGGATAGATTCCTGTCCCAGAGACTTCCCATGCTCTGGAACAAGATTCCAATCTGCATTAGACAGAGCTCTTCACTAACCCTCTTCAAGAGAAACCTTGACGAGTGGATGGGAAACAGAAAGTTTACCCCAGGGATCACTTCAATGGCTCTGCTGGACAGAGGCACAGGGAACTAATCTAAGGGGGTGGCGAAAGGCAACACATTCCGGCTAGGCTTATAAATGCCTTCGGGCAGATAGCCTAGTACCTACCTATGAACCTATGAACCTATGACCCTGTGTGTGCCCACATGTGGCATGTCAACCCCAACATGAAAGGGTTACAGCCCATGCACACACCGTCCTCCCCATAGCAGTATTATGACAAGCCTGCTGAGGTCATCCAATGTGAAATACACCTTTGGAGGAGCTGTAGCTCAGTAATCCCTATGGCGTGTCCCATAACTGTGTACTGCTGTACTGATAAACTAGTTAGTAGTCCTAACCCCAGACTTGGCAACTGTGTGAGTGTGTGTATGTGTGCATGTCACGGTCTCTGCCTGCATAGAGAGAAATGCTTTCTAGGCTACTCACACTCAGTACAGTTAATATACACAACACTGGCAAGGCTGCAGATGTCACGCACCTAGAAATACACCTCTGGGGAAATCATAGCCCAGTAATTTCCATAGTGTGTCTTGTAACTGAGTACTGCTGTAGTGTGATTAAATAGTTAGGTAGGTATTATAACCCCAGACTTGGTAAATGTGTGTGTGTGTGTGTGTGTGTGTGTGTGTGTGTGTGTGTGTGTGTGTGTGTGTGTGTGTGTGTGTGTGTGTGTGACTGCATAGAGAACATGCTTTTTAGGCCACTCACAACCCGTGCAATACACATACTCGACTTTGGCAAGGCTGCTGATGTCACTCACCTAGAAATACACCTCTGGGGAAATTATAGCCCAGTAATCTCTGTAGCATGCCTCGTAACTGTGTACTGCTGTAGTGAGATAGGTGTTCTAACCCCAGACCTGGCAAATGTGTGTGTGTGTGTGTGTGTGTGTGTGTGTGTGTGTGTGTGTGTGTGTGTGTGTGTGTGTGTGTGTGTGTGTGTGTGTGTGTGTGTGTCTGACTGAGTAGAGAACAATGCTTTTTAGGCCACTCACACCCTATACAATACACATACTTGACTTTGGCAAGGCTGCTGATGTCACTCACCTAGAAATACACCTCTGGGGAAATCATAACCCAGTAATCTCTGTAGCGTGCCTTGTAACCGCATATTTCTCTAGTTTGAAAAAGTAATTAGGTAGGTGTTCTAACCCAGCCCTGGAAACTTTGTGTGTATGTTGATGTGTGAATCTGTGCGCATGTGTGTGTCTAACTGAGTAGAGAACAATGCTTTTTAGGCCACTCACACCGCGTACAATATGAAATACTCGACTTTAGCAAGGCTGCTGATGTCTCTCACCTAGAAATTCACTTCTGGGGAAATAACAGCCTAGTAATCTCCGTAGAGCGCTTTGTAACTGTGTACTCACTGTAGTGCGATAAAGTAGTGAGGTAGGTGTTCTAACCCCAAACCTGGCAACACTGTGCGTGTGTCTGACTGAGTAGAAATCAATGCTTTTTAGGTCACTCACACCCCGTACAATACACATACTTGACTTTGGCAGGGTTGCTGATGTCAGTCACCTAGAAATACACCTCTGGGGAAATCATAGCCCAGTAATCTCCATAGTGAACTTTGTATCTGCATACTGCTCTAGTGTAATAAAGTAGTGAGATAGGTGTTCTAACCATAGACCTGGCAAGTGTGTGTGTCTGACTGGGTAGCAAACAATGCCTTTTAGGCCACTCACACCCCGTACAATACACATACTCAACTTTGGGAAGGCTGCTGATGTCACTCACCTAGAAATACACCTCTGGGGGAAATCGTAGCCCAGTAATCTCCATAGCATGTCTTGTAACTGTGTACTGATCTGGTGTGGTGAAGTAGGTGTTCTAACCCCAGACCTGGCAATTGTGTTGGTGTGTGAATCAGTGTGTGCGTCTGACTGAAAATAAAACAATGCTTGTTTGGCCACTCACACCCTGTACAATATACATACTCGACTTTGGCAAGGCTGCTGATGTCACACACCTAGAAATACAACTGTGGGAAAAGCATAACCCAGTAATCTCTGTAGGGAATCCTGTAACTGCATACTGCTGTAGTGTGGTGTAGAACTGTGGTAGGGTTCCATCTCCACCCATGGCAGTTTGGGATGTGTTGGGTGTGTTGCAATGTCTGTGTATGGAGCAATGCATCATTGGCTACTCACTTGCAGTACATTTTAAATGCTCTACATTGCCAGCCCTGCTGATGTCATTCATTGTGAAGTAAAACTTTAGGGAGAAAGTTCTTTAGTAATCCCTATGGTGTGGCCTATAAGAGATCTATGCTGTAGTGCAACATAGACTTTGATCAGGGGTTCTATATCCACACATGTCAGTTCTGGATGTTATGTGTGTGTCTCACAGTCTGTGTAGGGAATAATGCATTTTAGGCTAGTCACTTGCAGTAGAGTTGAAATGTCCTACTTTGTTTAACCTGCTGATGTCATTCAATGTGAAACACACCTTTGGGGAATGATGTCACTAGCAATCCCTGTGGTGCATCCTATAACAGCTCCATGCTGTAGTGTGATATAGACCTCAATCAGGGGTTCTATACCCACACGTCAGTTGTGGATGTTTTGTGTGTGTGTCTCACTCTCTGTGTAGGGAGCAATGCATGTTAGGCTATCACTTGCAGTACAGTTGAAATGCCCTACTTTGGTAATCCTGCTGATGTCATTCACTGTGAAATACACCTGTAGGGAAACAGTACACCAGTACTGTCTGTGGTGTGCATTATAATGGTGCAGTGTAATAGAGTAGCTAGGTAGGTGTTCTGCTCCCAGACATGACAGGTGTGTGTGTGCTTGTATCCTGTGTAGAGGTGAGTGTGTGTCAACTGTGGGCATTGTGGAGGTGGTTTTGCTAATTTATTTTATGGTGGCCCTACTATATATCACAATATCAACCACACAGGGATAACAGATGTAAATTAGCTGGGAGGCTGGGGTGCAAAGTCATACCCTTGCATGTGACATCAAGGCCAGACAATCCAAGTTAGCAACCCACTATTACCCAGAGCACACACTCAACCCATGTGTCATATGAACACACATGCCTAGGCAGTAGCCAATACGTGGGTAGTACACTGCATATTGGCCACTGATAGTACCTATGCAGTGATAGCAGTGGGCTACAGAGGGCATTTCACCCTACCCACCTGCCCAATATGCACGTACATGCAGACAGTGCACCTCTACCATGTTCTCCAATGGACACCTGCACCACCTGTGGTGCCTTCACATGTGACTCACAATGGGCATACCATGCCTGACAACATGTCCTGCATGGACAGATGATGCCAACATCAGGGAATGCGGTTGGTATGCCACTGATGTAGGTGAAGGGTAAACCTGCTGCCCAGTACCAGCTCCTGCCTTAGGTGGGCAAGACTAGCACATCCTATGATAATCTGTGTTTGCAACATGGGCCAGACACCCCAGGTACAATTTCACGTCACTGTACATGCATGTGGGAGGTGTGCACATCCCAGACACCATCCATGTCATGGACTAAGGAACACATACATCGCATGTGGTGTACAGCATCGGCCACACACAATAGTCACCCAGGTGACTGGATGAGGGATGCAATACCCACCTGCATGGGAAAATGCAGTAACTACAGGCCCAAGCCACAATACAGACTATTGTCATGTGGCCTGATGCTAAGGTATACCCATCGCCTACCCTTGTACAGCCTGCTGGCACAGTTGACCATCACACACCCATGTAGACATGTACCCATGCATGTCAGCACTGGTCCCCTATGTGTTTGTGTGTGTTGTATGGTGCATATTTCCACATCCACACTCACTACAACCCCCCAGGGCATACTGAAGCATGCTGTCTGATGTGTGACATCTCCTCGTACTCTTTGCCCATATGGCTTCCATATGACCCGTGTGGTGCATGTGATACATGTACATTGATGTGTTGTGGCAATCCCACTAGTGATGAGCTGCACTCCTGGCCCTGCCAAATGTGTCAATGTGTCTGCGTCCCTGTGTGAGTGTGCCTGTGTTGATGCAGGCACCTGTACATGCAGACAGGCACGTGTACGACACCTACCGTATATCTACTGTACCCCTGTTGCAGATGTCACTCACCCTCGCATATATGTTCTGAGTGCTCCACATCAGGTAACCCATGTGGTGTGTCCGATAACTGCATTGAACTGTGATAGCACTACATAGTTGTTGGGGGTTTGATACACTGTGATACCCTAAGATCCATAAGAATATGTGGATCTCCCCATGCGCCAGTTGGTCAACACTAGGGGGAGTATGACATATGCTGGAGCCAAGGTTGTGGACAATATCTTGAAAAAGTATGTCATCAGTGAGGAGCACATCTCAAAGGATTCTTGGTCTTTTTTAGGCAAAGTGAACCGGATTCAATTCAAAACCGAGAATCACTTCCTCACCATTGATGTGATAGACTTGTATTCCTCTATCCCCCACTCAGTAGCATTTGAATTGATTCAAGCGATTTTGATTTCGAAACAAGCTCCTGCCAAAGAAATTTTGATGGTCAGAGAACTCTTAGACATAGTTTTTACATGCAATTATTTCTCTTTCAACAACCGGTGGTTCCATCAAAGGATAGGGGTGCCCATGGGGTCCCCTTGTGGGGCCAATGTAGCAAATTTGGTGACGGCATTCTGGGAGAAAGAGTTTGTCTTTCCTAACCCATTATTTAAAGAGAAAGTCCTATTGTATTCCCTCCAAGGGGGGAGGGAAGTAACAGACTCCATCCTGGAATGCTTTAATACATCTACTGAATTCCTTAGGTTCACCTCTAACTATTCCATGGAGAAAATTGCTTATTTGGACGTTGATCTGTCTAAGGATAACTACAGGGTTTGTTATATGGCCAACATCCATCGCAAACCTACTTTTTTAAACTCATATTTGCACTTTGAAAGCAACCACCCCTTTCATCAAAAGAGGTCGATAGTTAAGGGCCAACTGGTGCTGGCGGCCAGGATGGTGACACGGGACAGAGATTTCTTAAAGGAATGTGAGTTTATCAGAGACTTCTTTTTGAATAGGGGTTATCCCGGCCATCTGATTTTAGACCTCTGCAAGAGGGAGAATGGGGTATATCTCCCCATTTTGGCCCAGTCTATTGCAGATCTATTGCAGATCAAGGTGTGTTGGTTGACAATACCTGGATTAGATCTACTTATGCCTGCAGCTTCATCACTACTTACAGTTTGGATGCAGGGGCTAATGCTTCTATTATTATGAAGAATTGGTGTTTACTTACACCAGACAATCAAAGTCCTTCAGCTTTTGAGGTAAATCCTCAAGTCATTTACAAGAGAGGTTCCAACTTAAAAAAAACATCCTTGAAGGGAAACCTAGACCTACTCAGGCACGTTCGGGCATGTTCAAATGCAACATGTGCAGATACTGCCAATATGTAAAAGCGGGAACTTATTTTGTGATCAGAGAGAGAAAGTACAAAATGCAGGGGAGGTTCAACTGTGCCAGCACATATGTGGTTTACCTGGCCCAGTCTTCTTCATGTCTGGCTTTCTATATAGGGAAAACTGGCTGGAAACTGCATGAGCGACTATATGAACATCTATATGCCATTAAGAAAGAGAAAATGGCTAATGCACTTGCTAAACATATTAACGAGTGCCCGGGGCATGGGTTTAGCTTCACAGTGATTGATTAGATTGTGCATGATAACAGGGGGGTCCCTGTTTCCTATTTGTTGGAACTCAGAGAATTGCTTTGGCAATTGAGGTTGGAAGCATACCATTTTCCAGGTTTGAACAACATGTTGTCAATTTCCTGTGTTTTGAAATTGAAAAGTTTGATAAGGTAGTTTTGTTATTTCATACGTTAATGTGAAAAATTATGAAACATGTTTTTCAGTAGCCTTTGTTTTTAAAAAATTTTTTTGCACATGCATTGCTCCATCATGGGTCCAATTTATTAACCATTTAGTGAGTTATTTATTTTATTTTATTTTAAAATATATTTCTGGTTTCTTTTTTCCAAGTCAAGCCTGTTGGCTATTGACTTATTATTTTTTAATCCTATATCGTTAAGGGAGCGTTTTATATTTACATATGTTTTTAAATAGTCTTATGCCTTTTTGTATGTTCTTTTTAATATACTGAAATTTTATATTCCGACCATAGGTGGCAGTGTGGCAAAAGTAGGGAGTTATATTGTAGTATTTAAACAGGATGTGTTGAATGTGTTTATTTCCTGTTCTGAGGAAGTTGGTGAGGAGTCACCGACCAAAAGCTAAACAAAGACTTTGTGGCTTAAATAAACGTTTAGTGCAACTTTACTTACTTGGTTTGGACAATTTTTATGGATTTTCAAATTTTGTGTGCAGATCCCTGGCTCCTTCTTGTGTAGCAGTACCTATATATATAATGACACATGTGTGCTACATTAAATTACCACTGTCATGGCAAACACCTACTATAAATCCCTACAGCATGTGATGGACATCCGTCCTGTGTGTGGGTATCAGTGATACAGGCAGCAGGTAGCAATACCTCTCACAGGAGAACATGCACACTCAGAGTGGACACATTTATAGGAGGATCAGGAACTAGAGACAGACTGTGGGTAGAGTTGTGTAATGAACAAGCCAAGTATAAAGGTGGAGAGGTAACCAAGGCTTCTCAATAATCCATTCATAAAGTGCCTGTATCTGCAACTGGGATGTTTTCCAAAAACCAAGCTTAGATGTAAAAGCAAAAGAATTTATTTAATAAAATTGTTGTCGGTAAGCGCTTTCACATTTGCTTCCTCAGACCGTTAACAATCAAAAAATCAGTCTGCTCCTTTTATAGTAGTCGCGTGTTTCATCTTATAAAACTTTAAAGTGATACAAACCAGATTATTGAAAGTTTCATTAAGGAAGGTTCAGTGTCATAACATTTCTATAGTAGATAGAGTAAATTCATATCTATAAAGAATTTACTAGGTACACATCATTCAATACTTACTAAAACATACTAATATATAATGTTTGTTACTAGAAAAGCATATCTAAATAATAATAATTACTACAGCATTTAGAAGCATCAACTGTTGCATGAAGCTCAATAAATAAAATATTTAAATAAAATTTTTCCAGTATGTACTATAGATGCATTAAACTGTGTTATTCTACGTATACCATATATGACCTTGGTCAATGGGCTGACCTCCTACTTGAAATTTACGCATTAGCACTCTACACTGCATAGACTTCTTGGATGTTTATGTGGAGAGGGTGCTGGAAGAAAAAGTGAATACTGGTGTGTATAGGAAGAAATGCTATAGGAATGGCCTCTGACATAGGACAAGTATGCACCCACCTTATATATTTCGGAATATCATTAAAGGTCAGGGTATGAGAATTTCTAGGCTTAATGCCACACAAGAGGGTTACCTGAATGAACTAGATAAATTTAAACTGAGACTTGCTCAAAGGGGTTACAAGCCGCATGAAGTTGATAGAACTATAGAAGACATACACAGATTAAGATCAAATAGAGCGGCACCCTATTTCTCTGATCATATACATGAACCCATAGTTGGACAAGTAGACAATGAGCAAATAAAAATACAAATGTATTACACTAATGACAGGAAGGACATCATTGATATCATTTATAAGCACTGGTCGATTCTCACCAGCAACCAGGAGATTGGGTCATTAGTGGGCATCACTCCTAAGTTCCAGTATAAAAATAGGAACAATCTTAAGATGCTACTTTGTCATCGTCATGATGGTAGAGAAAAAGTGGCCTTGTTGGGAACCCACCCTTATA
The DNA here is from genome assembly GCF_019279795.1 of Protopterus annectens. Classification (NCBI taxonomy): domain Eukaryota; kingdom Metazoa; phylum Chordata; order Ceratodontiformes; family Protopteridae; genus Protopterus; species Protopterus annectens. The sequence continues at coordinate 1,473,794,049 of NC_056728.1, read as the reverse complement.
AACAATGCCAATATTGTAAGTACATATGTGAAGCGAATACTTTTGAGCACCCAGATACTGGTCAGATATTCACATTTAAAGTTGATGCCACATGTAATACAGCTAACTTGGTATACTTAGCTAGGTGCCAAGAATGTCAAGCTTTCTATGTTGGTAAGACTAATAGGGCATTTAAAATTAGGATTAGAGAACACTTATATGCCATTAGGATTGGACATAGTAACAATGCATTGGCTAAGCATGTAGGCCAATATGGTAACCAACACAGCTTTTCTTTTATGGCTATAGATAGTGTCCTGCCAATATTAAGACAAGGGAATATTCGTAACACTACTGAGAGAGTAGAAGTTAATTGGATGATTCGCCTTAGAGCAGACAAAGGCAGTGGCCTTAATGAATGAGCTTCCATTCGACCAGTGTTAAGAGCCAGACGCCTTAAATAAGCGCTATTTACAATATTAACAACCTGTATATCTATGCTTAGTTAGGTTTTAGTGTAAATATATAATGATAGGCTTTTATAAATGCCGTTAAAGCATTTTAAAGATATTTGTTATAAATGTACGTAATTTGTCAATTGCTGACTTTTTTAACTTGTGTCCTTGATGATTAGCGACTTCTACTAGTTTTGTGAAAATTGTTTTGTATGATTAGCATACTTATAATGATTTGATAGTTTTATACATGAATGGTATATGTAGAATAACACAGTTTAATGCATCTATAGTACATACTGGAAACATTTTATTTAAATATTTTATTTATTGAGATTCATGCAACAGTTGATGCTTCTAAATGCTGTAGTAATTATTATTATTTAGATATGCTTTTCTAGTAACAAACATTATATATTAGTATGTTTTAGTAAGTATTGAATGATGTGTACCTAGTAAATTCTTTATAGATATGAATTTACTCTATCTAATATAGAAATGTTATGACACTGAACCTTCCTTAATGAAACTTTCAATAATCTGGTTTGTATCACTTTAAAGTTTTATAAGATGAAACACATGACTACTATAAAAGGAGCAGACTGATTTTTTGAATGTTAACGGTCTGAGGAAGCAAATGTGAAAGCGCTTACCGACAACAATTTTATTAAATAAATTCTTTTGCTTTTACATCTAAGCTTGGTTCTTGGAAAACATCCCAGTTGCAGATACAGGCACTTTATGAATGGATTATTGAGAAGCCTTGGTTACTCCTCTGCCTTTATATTTGGCTTGTTCTTTACTGTTTGGTTTCTGAACAGAGGGGGATTTACACCGTTGGATACGAACTTTTGGTTATTATATAGAGTTGTGTAATGCTTCGCATAGTACTGGTGTTACAGTGTGTGTGTGTATGTGTGTGTACATACTAGTGTACCTTAGAATGCAGTCTGTCTGCATAGGTCACTACTGTGGGCCTACCTCTTGCTAGGCAGAGGTATGCATATCATTTGTTGTCCGTCCACCACACAAGCCCTGTGTCAGAGATGACACTGGCAGTATCTGTGTTGCATGCTACCGGTACATGGCTACATCCATGTCTATATCTAACCTCAATTCCCTGATTAAGGGTATGTTGCAGACTATCCTGTAACACCAGCACCTTGCTTAGTGTAGGGCAACAGTGTTCCACATATATGCCTGTGTTCCAGCCTCTGTCGCCCATCAACATACCAAGCTCTGCACATTTGTCATGCTGTCTGGGGTTGTTCTGTAGTGGGCTGTGAGTATATCACACTGCCCTTGCTGCCATTAGTACACTGCTGTTGTATCCCCCACACATACAGTGGGGCTGAGGCCATATATATGTGGGCATCACCTACACAACACATGTGTACCCTTATGCACTGCAGAGGCCAGTGTATGTAACAGTCGTATATGGTCTTATATTATTGAGTCCAGGTGGGGAGCACCATAAATGACCTAGGCTGTTACAAATGTGGAAGTATCAGGGGTGAGGTGCCACACAGTATGTGGATGTGCAGTACCGTATACTCCACCTATATTGCAACTACTAACATGACTTGGGGTACTGCAAGCCTACTGCCCCCTGCAATACAGACTATTCTGTGCATATGCCTCGATATGTTCCGGGTACAACCCATTGGATAACAAAACATCTTTACCTCCTATGGAGATTGTACAGAGTGTAGTTAGAGGATGCTGAACTACAAATCTGCAGTACATACTGTTGATTGTATGGTACCCTGTGGCCCAGTCTGTCAGCACTATTGTACATTCTGAAGGGCTTGGCTTGGACTGCAACAGTTGTGAACCTTTCCAGACTACTGTATAAGTGTAACTGTTTCACACTTGCAGTCCTCCATTTATATGGTTGTCAGTATTTGAACAGATATATGATATAGCATATAAAACTGTTATGGTACACAATTAAAGGAGTCCCATTTCTGCAAACCTGTTTGTGGTGTCTTTACTATGACCTTTCTATGAGTATATGTTGCAGCAATGATTGACATTTGTATGGTTAGCCCATACAGTGTCCAGTTGTTCAGGTGTAACTGTAGGCATACTGGCTGTTCCATATTGTGTGCACCTCCTACATATGTATCTGACTGTACATACATCTGCGTGTGTATGTGTAGTCACATGTGTATATATATATATATATATATATATATATATATATATATATATATATATATATATATATATATATATATATATATATATATATATATATATGTATCTGTATCAGCATATATGTGTATGTGTATCTGTATCCTGGGGACATTGACAGCTTCCATATATTACATGTCCTGTGGGAGGCGGACTGTACTTGGTAGTGTATTGCAGGGCACAAGTGTTTGGCTGTGGTGGGATGCCTATTCGCACAAGATGTATAGTGTGTGGGGCCTCTCAACCCCATTACGGGTGCATGTGGATATTGGCGTGTTTGTCAATCTGCGATTGCTATCTAGAGATGTATGGCCTTATATACCTATATAGATATATTTACCTGCTAACAGATATATAGGTGTATGTGCATAGCTATATATGTGTAGATATATATATATATATATATATATATATATATATATATATATACATATATATATTTAACTATATATATGTATATATATATATATAAATATAAATATATATATATATATATATATATATATAAATACACACACACAGAGGTAGTAAAACAACATATATATTTGAATACATGTGTATCTATGCATATATGAGTATGTTGCATCTGTTACAGTTGCACTATAGTTACACATGCAGACATCTAGATGTTGGTAAACATTCTCTGCACTGTTGCATGACAGGAATGGCTGCTATGTTTCTGAAACATTGAATATCTGCGTATCTGTCATGGCTTAATGGTACATCGGTTTGTCTAGGGTGTGCAGTGTCCTTGCTTTGAGCCTTGCCAGAGTTGTTTAAGTTGTTGCTGGCCAGAAAACGTTCAGTTGTATAGAGAGTGAGTAAAGCAGTTGCAAGCAGGTTTGTGTGCTCTGCCCAGCAACAAAATAAACAGGTCCTGCAAGGCTTGTAACCAGGATCCTGCACATCATACACAAAGTGATTTACCACTAAGCCATGGCAAATATGCGTAATCATGATGTGTCTACATGCATGTCATCCAGCCCAGGTATACAACACTACAGGGAATGTATTCCATCATGTAGATCTATGTGTGTGTGTATATATATTCATAATTGAATAGATATAACATATATGTAGATATAGGTATAGACATATATATATATATATATATATATATATATATATATATATATATATATAGATAGATATAGATTTTATATATATATATACACACATACTTCTGTGGTGGTACAGCGGTAGCATTGTTGTCTCACAGCAAGAGGTTCTCCTGTTTGATTCTTGGCTGGAGTGCGGGGAGTGCCATCTGTGTTTTGTCTGTATGTCCTCCCCCCAGTTGGGTGGGCATTTGAAAGACATGCATAAAGGTTGAATGACGAGCTGGCACCTCGGCATTCATGAAAATCTACTGCCAATGATTAGCAGACCAGAGTTCCACTGTGGCGACCCCTAACCGGGAAAAGCCGAAATACAACAACATATGTATATATATATATATATATATATATATATATATATATATATATATATATGTATAAGCCAATACATAGATACGCATACAGCCATATGTATATATCCACATGTCCACATATAGACAGCACTTGGAATGCATATATATGGCTTACCTTTCAAAGGGAGAAGTCTATATGTCCGGAGGCTGGTAGGCCTAAAGTATGTTCCCAACATTGCACAATCCTGCAATACATGCATAGAATGTGCAGTGTGTGAATGTCAGTATGTATTTGCTCATTGCAGATTAGGGGCTGCGGATGCCACTATAGTGAGGATGGGGAATAATTGCCAATCCCTACTGTAGTGCACAGTAGGGGTTCATATATCACAGTAGGAGGGTTGTGGGGGGCCTGGCCCCCCAGAGGAAGGGATGCAGAAAGTCATGCTCCCGCCAGTACGATATGTATTCCAGCTTGCAGTTCGAGTGTCAGCAAAGGTGCATGTATAGGTTAGTCCTATCTGTTTGCAGAAAGGGCGGTTCAAAGGAATGATTGTCCCCCTGTCAAAGTATATCAATATAGGCATATATGGACATACATCTGTAGATGGAACTGGGAACGTAACCACAACATATATGTCCACAGGCACCATTGATGGGTTTGAGAGACCCAAACAACATGCATCTGGCATGGATAAGTATCCTCCCCCAGCCAAATACGTCTGGCCTGCAATACTATACCAAGCTTAGCAGATCCCATAAGCAGGACCCTACACAACAAGGGCAGTACATGTTAACAGTACTCCATACCACTTGTAGGAAGTAAGGCTGGCATTACTAACAAATCATGCAGTACAGTCAAGTGATGTGTCATGGTTGGGGGAACCCCCTGGGCAGGTGCAGTAAGTAGCTGGGATCCCTCATACAATCCAATAGCCCTACACCTGACAATGGTTTCACCATTGTTGGCAAGGACATCCACAAACCCACCATATTAGCTGGGAACTACCACCCGCTAGCCTGATGACGGTGGTCTGCAGGGACGTGGAACATACTAACAATGAACCCATGGCCAATGTCACTGGTTACCTCAACACATGGGACCCTGCCAATGTTGTACTTGTCAAAGGCAGAGAATACAACCTGAACCCGGTATAACTCCTCAACCCAATCATGACAGGTATAGATGAGGGTTGGGAGGTGCACAATGCCTATGTACATAATAGCAGGCATTTGTACACCATCCCACTTGTAGGAATGTATGTAGTTATTACGGGATCTACCTCTGTTCACAGGATATGTTTCCACCAGTACTGCTTGGCATATGCCAACATACCACAGGTGCCATCCCGTGGGCATACAGTCCATCACAGGTCATAGATGTGTCAATGCCCTCCTCTACACTGTTGAGGTTTGCAGCACTACTGGGGTTGCTATAACTCACTGGGTGTGGCTGTTGTAGACACAACTGCCATAATTGCAGTTACTGTTGCATTTATCCCCCCTACATAGCTGTCTGTAATATTGTACAGTGTATGTAATCAGGTTGTTAGTTGTTGTCTACACCATTCACAGTAGTTGAGCGCCTCACACCCTCCTAAGGGTAGGGCTATGCCACTGGCATTGGCATACACATGTTACTTAGGTGAGGATTGCAGTAGAGTGGAGCGAGGGACATACACCCTGCTGTTAGCATGTTTAATGCCATCCACATTGCAGACCGCATATATACCACTGTGTGGTTGTGCCTATGCTGTCTTGGTGGGATTACATGTGCAACAGATGTGTTACCTGTACGGGGACATACCTCCATGTGTACAGTCCTTTACCTGTACTGCATCCTAACCAAAGGTATTGTACCCAGCCATGGTATGTGTTCCACCCACTACACTTACTGGTGTCCACTGTAGAAGTCCTGCTGACACCACTACACTCATTAGCCATGTGGCACATGGACCAATACAACACAATCTGAACAGATACTGGTGACAACAATACAAAATTGTTAGCTAAAGCTAGGATGCATCATGGCTGCACCGCTACACATTCCAAGATATTAGCATTTCACTTTACTGCTGACAATATGCCACACATCATTCCATTGCTACATTGTTGTACAATCACCCTGTGCATCAAACCATGTTAGCCTGCCCCTGCATCGATGTTACAGATGTCAGGCAGTGGCACAGGTATCATGATATGCACAGGGTGTGTTGTTGGTTTGCCAGAGGCCTAAGCTGAGCCATACAATTGACAACATTTGTGTGTGTGAGGGGGCTGAGTATTGTTATGGGCCACAGGTGATGTCATGTGTGCAGGTATGTGGTTGCCATAGGTTCGTTGTTTATGTGTGTATGTGTCTGCATGCACAAAGTTCCTCCATGTGGCTGCCCTATACAGGGAATTGTGGGACAGCTGCAGACTGTATCTGGCAGGGTTTGCAGTTCACCGTCTCTGGCCACGGACATGGGACCTGTGCCTGGCAGAGGTGCTACAGGCAGTATCAGGTACAGAGCCAGAGCGAGTACTGTCCCCCGTGTTTGAAAGCCATCCACTGGATCCAGGTCCCTCCTGGGACTGGCCAGGGCCACGTGCATGTGGTCTGCTCTGATGGGTTATGGACAGCCCACCCCACAGTCCTGGGGCTGGTACTGCCATTACTGGAGCGGCTGTGACTGTTTGGATGTCCACGGCGACCTCCAGCTGCTGGTGTTGCTGGCATACATCCATGTGGCAGTCGCAACTGTCCCACCCTGTCCTGATGCATGGACATGACATTTTGGATGAGTTCCAATGTCTCACCCCACCATCTATCCATGACCTCAGAGTAATTACAGATGGCACCTGTTAGGTCACGGATACTGTCAGTTACAGAGGTGTGATGAGCCCTCTACTCCCTTAGACCCTGCCTGGTGTACCATTCCATTCATGCCTGTCCCTCCATGACAGTCTGGAACATGCGTGTGGTTGAAATAGGGGTTGCACATCTGCCAGGTGCATGATGTTCAGCAGCGCTCTTATGAGCACTCCTGCACATCTGCCTATGTGATACCCCACCAGACATCTGGCTATGGCTGCTGTGTCCTGACACATGTGCCATAGTACCACACTGTCCTGGCCCATGCCAGCCGTAGGCTGTCCCTCAGCTAGGGCCAATGGTGGTGAGGTGTGTAGAGGCAGTGTGACTGTGTGTGTGGATGGCGTGGATATGTGTGGGTTGTCAATTGGTGGCCCAGATGCAGCCCCTGATGACCCTTCCTGTGCTTCAACACACCTATCTTCATGGTCACTGTCTGTATCAGTGACATCAGATTCCCTGAGGAGGGGACCCAACCCCACCTCGTCACCTGTGATGGGAAAACAGGGAACAGACTGTAAGACTTGTACAACACCACTAAACAGTAAATACACACACACACGCACACACGCACACACACACACACACACACACACACACACACACACACACACACACACACACACACACGTGCAGACATGGCCACACACACAGACATACACACATGCAGTCGACATACATGGCAACCCATACACTACACCAAACAGCACCTACAGACAGCTCCCGCAACCCCATAACACACACAATAGCAGGCAATGGTTCAGTACAGTATCACACACATACCTGTAATTACACACGTCAGCATGCAGGACATGTGGGGATGAACAGCATGCAGTGCAACTGTAGTCAATCCCCGTTACTGAGATTATACATGGCTGTGATGCATGGCTTCTGTTTGTAGGTGATGGCCCTCCCCTGGAACCCACTGCACCCATGTCCACAGCATTGCTGTGCATCCGTTCAGCACCCTGGCATGTGCTGTGCACCATACCTCACGAGTGTGTACAACATTGCAGGATGTGTCTCTCTGTGTCAGGTGTGTTTCTGTTGCTGTTTACAGCCTCTGTGTGTTCCTGGATCACATGTGGACACGTGTTTAGTAACTCCTTGATGTGTATTCACATAAGTCAACATCAGTGGTGCATGTATGAGTGGTAGATTACCATTAGACCAAACACACAGACATTCTACTGTACCTATGGTGAGGGTAGAGACCATTATTGACTATGATTGGGCCCTGGCTGATGTTGCCTGTGGTACACAGAGGTTCATAGGTGAGTGCTGTTCTATTGGTCCTGGGACCTACATAGGTCTAGCCACAGGGGTTCCCTGCCATGCATCACCCACTAATGTTATTCCCCTGTGCCCCTGTAAGGCTGTGGCATGCACATGCTACCCAGGGTGTATTCCCCATTCCCCATCCAATTGGCAAGTATTTATGTCAAGAGAGCCAATGAGTAGCATTGCCTGACATGTATGGTAGTCCATTCCAGAGTGTGGTGATTCCCCTATCCCTCCAGTATGTTCTGTGTAATGTGTTGATTAGGTTTAGGACCCTGGAGCATGTGTTAGCAAAGGGAATGGGATGCCATTATATGTAGCATGTTCAACTGCTCTGTGTATGACATAGCTGTGTATGTTCGGCAGATGTCAGCTGTGCCTCGGCAATGTGCACTGGAGGGTTGCCAGAGTTGTCTGAGATGGACTGTGTATTGCATGTGTTTGAGGCTGGTAATCCCATTAGTGAGGTGTGTGCTGTGTTAGTGCACATGTACAGCATGTATTATGGGTAGGTATGTTAGATGTGTACATGGTGTACACCTTAGCTATGACATGCACAGTGAATTGCCAAGCATAACATTAAACCATACTCACCAGAATCTGGACGCTGACTTGCTGGTATCCCAGAGGTACCTACAATGACACGGGATAAAGTTGATGTCAGTGGCCACAGCTGTGGCATTGCTACAGGGTGGCTGCAATATTACAGTACAACAACAGCTGAAGTCCACAGTACTACAGTTTATGCATTACTGATTATCAGTACTACACAACAACATACCCCACATCTCAACATGCATGGTCTACCTGTACAGATGCATACAATACAGTTGTCTACTGATATTCCCTGGAACCTTACCTGCATGCTCAATGTGTGGTGTGTGAGTAGCACCCACCTCCATGACCGTATAGGTCTGGAGCTCTTGTGGATGGGCAGGTGCTACCAGGCTGATGAGCAGCTCCTCCACTCTAGCAAGGGGAGGATGGATGTTATGACCCACCCCCTGTTGTGAGGCGGTCACCCCACATGGCAGTGACATGCTGTCGTACTTGCCGGAGCAAGTCACTACAATGGTGGCGGACCTGCTCATAAGTTCGGCTGTGCAAGCCCACCTCATTCACCCTGCGGACCACATCAGTCCACATGGCTGTCTCTCCTGCTGGTCCATGCTTGACTGTGAGAAGAGCAGCTGATAGTTGTGTATCATGCAGGTGATGATGATCTCCTCCTCAGCGGCACTGTATGCAGGGTTTCTTGAATGTGCCATACTCCCTGAAAGACATAATGATGGAAATATGTCTGAGCAACTCATATGTCAAGTTTACCATAATACAATACACATATCAGTCTCCCACCACCATATCAGCTCCAACATAATGTTCACACTACGCTACTGGTATGTGTCCGGTATGTGTACCATTGGGACATATATTGTATTGTACAACACCTTCTGCTATGTGGTTATAGACATGCTCCCTGTGGGGACACTAGAGTTGCAGGGCTGTTACAGGGTATGTCACCTGCATGCCATTGTCACTGTCACTATGTTTCCACGGTTCCACTTCATATCATCGAAATTTCATTTCATCGAAATTCAAATCATCGAGACCAAATCGTTGAAAACTCATTTTGTCGAAAACTCATATAATCGAATTTCAAATCATTGAAAACTATAAAGCAACTAGAAATAACATCCCAGACACTGCTTACTATGTTTATGCAGGGGGCCAGCCCCCCTGCACCCCCCACATCCCCCGTAATTAAATATACCAACTCCAAGGTCGCACTACAGTGGGGGTTAGGAAATTACCTTTTTCCCCCACTGTAGTGCGACCTTGGAGTTGATATATTTAATTATGGGGGGTGTGGTGGGTGGAGCCCCCCACATGGGGGTGCAGGGGGGCTTGCCCCCCTGCATAAACGTAGTAAAAACTTTGTGGAATCTTATTTCTAGATGCTTTATTGTTTTCAATGATTTGATATTCGATGATATGAGTTTTCAACGAAATTAGTTTTCGACTATTTGGTCTCGATGATTTGAATTTCGATGAAATGAAATTTCGATGATATGAAGTGGAACCATTTCCACATATGCATGTAGTAGGCCTGCTATGTGATTGCTACACATCTGCCATTCTATAGTATTGGGGATATCTATGCATGCTGTTGGACATGTTCTGGGATTGTGTGGACTATTACAGGCCACATATGTTCCATGACAGTTAAACACCGGTATTTGTAGGGGTTATTTGCCAGCAGTAGCACCACTCCAACCTAATGTGCACATGTTACCAGTCCACATCACATCCGTGACCCACCATGGAACCTCATTTTCTACTCTTCCATCACTACCTTCATATGTAACCACCTCAGGGGATGGTGTCCCCCCCATGGAGCACACACAGACATGTGTCTGTCACCCAGGTAGGTTGCTAGTATTGGGCATAGGTAGGTCCGCAGTGACATGGGGTATGTGCTCCATCACCTGGAGGCATGCAGTACACATACACAAAGTTCAACATGCATGTCCCTCCTGCTCAGCACACAGCCTAGGCACCTTTATGTCCATGTAGATGGTGTTGTGACTGTCCATGGGTGGGCACCATGTTCCCTTTGTTCCCATGTGGGGGCTCAATGGCCTCCACATTCCAAATGTAATTATCCGTCCACAGTGTTTAACTACCACATGTGCCATATACCAGCCCTTGTTTGTCATTCAACCAGACCTACATACCAATATTTGCCTAATACCCTTCACCAACACAACATATATACCCTACCATCCCATACAATTGCAATGTGTTCCCAACATGGGTTACACACCTCACTCCACACTCCATCTTGCAGCCATGTACTGGTGTGTAGGTATGTTATTGATGTGTGATGTTCTCTCACACATGTCATGGCATGGAAAATATATTGACATGTATATATATATTTATATCTATACATACATATATATATATATATATATATATATATATATATCACAACATACACACACACATATATCTGTCTATACACACACACACACACACACACACACATATATATATATATATATATATATATATATATATATACATACATATGTGCATATATGTGTAGATATTTTGTGTTGTTTATATACTATACAAATGTATAACTGTCTGAGGTTCTGTACACATACACAGCTGTGAATATGTATCACACATATATGTATCTGTATGTGGGGTGTGTACAAACATCTGGACCACACTCATGTACCCTCTTTACTTCACAGCTGAACTGTTCTGCCTTGCTGCAACACAGACAGGTGTCACATGTGAACACAGACTAACATTATGGGGGTATATATGGTGACAAGCATTAGATAAGCATATTATACTGCTATGGCAGTGTGGGCATGCTATGCTACACTTTTACATGACTGTCCTGCAGGTTGTGTGGTCTCTCACCCATGTGTCTATCATGGCGGTATTAATACCCCCACCAACCATTGGCCAAAGTAATTTACAGATCACAAATATCATGGTTCACATCCTTGCCATTCACTGCTGGTCTGCACATTTGACAGGTATGTCCCACTGCCCAAATGGACTAATGCTACTGTCCAGTGCAGTTGTTGAGCACAAAATCATTACAGAAACATGTACTGATGCACATATGCATCCTTTCACAGTATAAATCCTATTATTCTATGCCATATACTACATGCCAGTAACTGCATATATGTTTCACATACCTGTTATGTTGTTTCCACTGCAACACAACCCTGAGCTTTATGTACTTTCTTGACCTTTTTTTTCTTATCTCTCTCTCTCTATCTCTATCTATCTCTCTCACTCTCTCTTTCTCTCTCTCAGTCTCTCCAGTAGAGTGATTGAGCTGGTTTGAATAGATTGCAGCATGCTTTTGTTGGTATTGCACATGATCAGGTGGTGGCCTCTGCACCAGTCAGTGTCCACCAGTTGCTAATTGCATGCAGCCTGCAGTGTAGTACTTCAGGTAACCACTGTCATGGCAACCCTGTACTATAAATTGCTGCTTTCTGTGGGCTTTGTCCCTTCACCTTTACAGTATGGAAGACATCCTTCCTGTGTGCGGACATCAGTGTTACAAACAGCAGGTAGCAATACCTATTACAGCAGAACCTGCAGACACAGGCCAAATCCACATTTGGGTAAGGTTCCAGACCTACAGATAGCGTGAGTAGTGTTGTTGTGTGCAATGTATCTTGCTGTACTTATAGGGTTTCTGTGTACATGGTACCTTTTAATGGAATGTTGTCTGTCTGCATAGCTCTCAACTGTGGGCCTGTCCGTATGATACCAGGGTGATTGGCTGTTAGGTTTTGTCTGTGCACCACACAGGTATTGTCCCAAATATATCTGTGGCATTCTGTCTGTTGAGTGCTATCAGTACATGGCTACATCCATTTGTATTTCAATGTCGTATCCCTGCATGAGGATATGCTGCAATGAATTCTGTAACACTAGCAATTTCCATAGCTTCATAGGTTCATAGATTCATACTAGGCTATCTGCCCTGGGGCATTTATAAGCCTAGCCCGATTGTGTTTGGCTTACGCCACCCCTTGATTTGAGTATACTGTGCCATTTTTAAAGTTTGGTTTACTGTGCCTCTGTCTAATAGTGACACGGAAGTAATCCCCAGGACAAACCTATGATCCCCCATCCACTCATCAAGATTCTTCTTGAAGAGAGTCAGTGAGGTGCTCTGCCTAACATGAATTGGAATTCTATTCCAGAATGAAGGGAGCCTCTGGGTTATGAATCTGTCCCTCCAGCATGTTCTATTTATTTCTGTGCTGAGGTTCAAGTCCCTCGATCACGTGGCTCTAAGGGATTTAGATTTACTGAGGTGGAGCATGTCCATTAATTCTTGGTTGGACATAGCTTTATATGTCAGGCATAGATCGCCTCGAAGTAGGCGGTATGCAACTGAGTAGAGCTGGAGTTTTTTATACAGAGCAGCATATGGCATCTATTTGAGTCCCTTGATCCTCCTGGTGAGGTACTTTTGGGGTCTTTCTAATTGCTGCAGGTGTCGGGTAAGGTACATCCCAAAGGGGGCATTGTATTCTATGATGGCCCTGATGAGGGATGAATAAAGGGGCACGATTACCTCTCTTGATGTAGATGTAAATCCTTTCATGATGAGGTGGGCTATGTATAAGGTCTTTCTAACCACTTTGGCCATGTGGTTGTCAAAGGAGAGATTGCTATCAACTTGGGTCCCCAGATCCCTAATTACTTTCTATGTACTTAATGGGTTACCACCTATGTGGTAATTTGTGGGCACATTGTTTTTGCCAAAGGGTATGACTATACACATTTTGGCATTTAGCTTTAGACCATGGCTCTGGCACCAATTATTCGTCTCTGCGAGACCTTTTTGAAGGATGTTTGTGTCAGCTGGAGAGTCGATTATGGTGCCCAGTTTGCAGTCATCTGCAAACTTGATGAGCCATAGTCCTCCCACATTGGCCTGTACCTCAGAAAAGTAAATACCGAACAAGAGAGGTCCCAGGACAGAACCTTGTGGGATGCCACTTGTGACCGGTTTCGAGTCTGACATGGCTCCAGCAACTCTTACTCTGTGGGTTCTGTCTTTGAGCCAGTTTGCAACCCATCTTGTGACATAGGGGTTTATATTTAGGCTGGATAGCTTATCTATGATGCCCGAGTGGGGTATTGTGTCAAATGCATTTGCGAGGTCCAGATAGGCTGTGTTGACTACCTTCCCTTCATCTATGGCCTTGATGACTGTTTCGAAGAAGTCGACCAGGTTCAAAAGGCAGGATCTGCCCTTGACGAAGCCAAATTGGGTAGAATCTAGTGTCTGTAGGTCCCCAATGTCTTTGTTTATGAGTTCCATGATGATCCTCTCCATAGCCTTGCAGACTAGGCTAGTCAGGCTTATGGGGCGATAGTTTCCAGGGTCCGCAGAGGCGCCACCTTTGTGGAGTGGGACCACTGTTGCTGTACGCCATTCTTTGGGCACCTATCCTGTAGTGAGGCTGAGATTTTACAGCAGTTTGACTTGAGGGATTAGTTCTTCTTGGAGTTCATGTAGGACGCAACCCGGGATGCCATCTGGTCCCATGGAAGCAAAACTTAGCCCCCCCCCCTTTGCTACAGCATAGGTTCATACTAGGCTAACTGCCTTTCCAAGCCATTTTAAGCCTAGCCAGTTATCCCTTGTGAGTTTCAAACCCTGCACCTTGTGTTTGTAAGGCAAACACCTTAACTATTAGGCCACCCTCCCACCCTTCCATGGTGTGTAACAGCAATTATGCAAATATGGCCCTATGTTCCTGCCTCTGTCCTCCACATTTATGCCAGCCTTTGTCCCGCTGACATACAGGAAGGGTTGTAAGGTAATGGCCTATCATTATTTACCGCTAACATTACTGCTATCATCCCAGTCATGTCATGGACTCCCACACCAACTGTTGGGCCATGTCTATATATATATGGGGACAACAGCTGGTGAACACATTTGTGTCCTTGTACATTCCTGAGGTAAGTGTGTGGTACACAGTGTTCCTTGGCCTTGTACAGCCTTTTATGGGGGGAGGGGTTCTATGCCATTAACCTAGGCTATGGCACTTTTCCAGAGCTATAACTGTTAAGAAGAGGGTCATTCAGTGTGATAGTGAGGTGTTAAATTAAGCAATGATATGTACAACATACTGTGACATTAACACAAGTGCTACCTTTCCCCCTAGGGCTTGACTACAGGGTGTAATTGGAGGCTGCTGAACTACATCTGTAATTGTTGATTGTTACGTATCCTGAAGGCAAATTATGTTCTTACTGTTGTGTTACTTGAAGGCCTTGGCATATACAGCATAGTATGGTATATATATACACACATTGCTTGCATCTACTGTTTTGTGTGGGCCTTGCATTCATGACTGATTATATATTTCAAACCTTATGTGGTGTCAGTACTGGTAAACATTATTGTATAGTACAGAAATACATGTTATTTATGCATGAATATCTGTATGTAGTGTCGTGTCCTTTGATTTGTGGGCAGTTATATGTTTAATGTCAGTATTCTCATTTGTGGGAATGGTTGCTACACTACACATTTCACAGGTGCCAGTTGAAGAGCTTGTGGCCGAGGGATATACTTTGCACCCAGTACTTCCACACTACTTCTACATATGTATGGCTACTGATACCTTTTGTGTGTGTATATGTGTATGGACCTATATATATATCTCATATGGCTATATATATATATATATATATATATATATATATATATATATATATATATACGAGCATATGTATGTATCTATATACAAGTGCTGTTTTATGATTATTTGTGAGTCATACATTAATATATATATCTACATATAGCTATCTGTCTACACTTACAGATATATCCGTCCATATGCCCATGCATGTTAGACTCATATTTTTGCCTGCTCCTCATTCACTTGGTAATTGTCATGGATGATCGCAGCATTGAAGTCAGTAACTAGTGACAACACTTTTGTGTTTCAGACTTCATCTCCTTCTACATAATGTGTTCTAATACATATAACTGTGTAACTAGCAACATTTTGAGTGTAACAGAGCATTAGTTGACATATATCCCTATTTGTACCCACAGTGTGGCATACTTTGTCCAGGCTTCTTGCATTAGCAGGTTATGTTGTGTCATAATGATACATTACCTGTGCTATTGACTGATTGTGCTGCAGAGTATGTTTGTGTAAAGTTCAGGTTATGTGTATCGGCCATGGTTTAGAGGTAATTCACTGTGTGTATTGAGTGCAGGGTCCTGGGTTTGAGCCTTAGAGAAGCAGTTTATTTTGTTGCTGGGCAGAACAAGTGACGTTGGCTACAGAGTGATTGAGGCACTCTTAAGCAGCAAGGTTGAGTGGGTATGTGTGGAGCCAAGCAATGCATACACAGGTTAAGCAATTCAGCAGATAACTGAGCATAAGAAACTGTAATCAGACTTTAGCAGTGCTTACCCCCACGCAAACACTTAAACATGCTTACTACTGCTTATTTGTGCTTAATCCTGCTTACTACTGCCTAAACTCATTATGACACTGACACTTCACATGTGCATTTCATGCAGTACTCCAGTTCACTTTTAAATGTTATTATGTAGGTTTTACGGCAAAAAGATGTACAAATATGTTCATATACAGCTTTCATATGGAAATTTATATCTGCTGCAGTGGGACTCGAACCGGGAATGCCTGTTCTTTAGGTGTGTGCTCTAATCACTACACTATTGCTGTGCTGCTTTATTTGCATATATACCCATATACCCATGGATCCTAGTTCCCTACCCACCCCAATACTTCACTGACACAGTCGTCCATTCTCCAGTTGGAAACACGGTGTAATCACACCACTACACATTGGCCACTCCCTACTCCTCTGTACCCATCCCATGGGTTGAATCAATCCAAGTATCCTCAGACATCCCAACCTTTTAGTCCACAAACATTGGTGACATGAGTGACCAATTGGACACTATTCCCTATTTTTGGGTTGTCCTACCTGGAACACACATCTTTATTTCAATATTAGACTCTATACTGTATTACTTCATTACTCCAGTTAACAAGACACTAAAATAAATTTATAACTAAGACTATATGATAATGCACACGTTACACTTGTAAACCAATGATGTACGAGTTCGGCAACATTATATTACAAATAAGACCAGTTTAGTGATTGGTGTTGACATAGCCTGCAAATCACAGGAATGATTCAAATATTTCATAATGGGAAAGTCCACACATTTTATTCTTTTGAGAACAGCACTAACTTCGAAACTAAATGCACAACTCTGAATTATTGCAGATTCGTTACTTCCCTCTATGTTCTCATAACTCTAATACTATAGTCCTGCCATATACAATGGAAACAAAACAACATCTTATTTTGCCTTGGAAGTTTATATCCCAGCAGAATTGTGGAAATGTCGCTAAGACATATATATATGTATATATATATATATATATATATATATATATATAGATGACAAGCATTTTATGACATTCTAAGTAAGGCCTGCACTGTTACAAAGGCTATGCATTTGGCATGAATTTTTTTTTTTTTTTTCAAAATAATTTTTTATTTTTAAAAAAAAAAAGTTGAGTAAACAAAACCATGCATATACATTAAGGTACAAGCAATGCATATACACAAAAATTACATACATGGATGCTTGTGACCTTGATATAAAGAGAGATGAACATAAGAACATATTTAACATGAACAAGGAAGAAGACTACAACATCTTGAAGTATGCATAGTATACAAATTAACAACAATAACCCAAAAGGAACAATATATACAGTGCTACCAGTATTAAAAAAAAAAAACACCAACAGTGTCAGTACGTTGAGGCTACATATTAACAGCCCTACATGTACCTTGCAGTAGAAGGGAGTGGCCCCATAAATAAAGAAAGATAGTATAAGGGAAGGTTTGTAGGAAAGCCAGAGTTTAGTCGCACAGGATTATTTCAAATAGGCTTTTCCAAAGTTTACTGAAATAGGCTCTCTTCTTAGGTCCATTTATGATGAATTTCTGAGCCGAGATATATTTAGTGGCCATGTCTTTGAATCCCCGCCAGCACAATTTGGTCCGATCTAACCAGTTATATGTGATGTAAAGTTTTATGAGGGAGCACATCGTAATTAAGATGTGAAGATGAAATTTAGGCAGGCCCGGAGGGGGTATATTTAGTATAACCGTATCCCATGAGAGAGTGGAGCTATAGTAACCCATTTTTTTGAGACGCACTTTGAGAGAACACCATAATTTATGGGAATTCTTGCAGTGCCACATAATATGTAGTAAGTCAGCTCTCACACCAGGACAGCACGTACAGAAAGGCGAGCTATTGGAATTAAATTTATTAATTCTTACGGGGGTATAGTAGGAGTTGTTATTCAACATTAGTTGCGTATATAAGAATTTTTTAAAGGGGGAGAGTTCTATAGTGGTTTTTATAGCTAGTAATTTTTGGTCTTCTGTAATAGAAGAGTTTTGCTTATCCCAGTATTTGGAGAATAGGCAGTTACCTTTGTAAAGTAGAGGGTGTAATAATTTGTATGACGAGGATATTGTTTTGTTGTCATTAGCAACTGTATTAATGATTAGATTTAATTTATCAATTAATAGTGTATCAGGGAATATATTATCGGTTTGTGAAGAAATAAGTTCCCTAAGTTGACGGAGCATAACCGTGTATTTGTTATTAACTTTCAGAGTTAAACATAGCTCAGCGAGAGACAAGTTTTTATATTTAAGAATATCCCACACTGTAAGGCTTTTAATAAGAGGGAATTCCTCAAGATCTATCATCTTGTTGTTGATCCTTAGATTGGGATTAAGATGCATTGGTTGAAGAAGAGGAAGAATAAGATGGAGATTGATGTCCTTAATCAATTTCTGAAAAGCTTTTATTTTAAATTTCAATAGGGGTGATATTCTTGAACTTTTCAAAGAGGCGGGAGATAGAAAGGGAATAGACTTAGGATTGATTTTATTAGAGAGAATATGACCGTGCCATATCTTTAACCAAGCTGGATAGTGAGTTTGAGCTTTTCTATTCATGTTTGCGACGGACCATAATTTATTAGAACAGATAATTATGTAATAAAGATGAAAGTTTGGAAGGCCCACCCCGCCTTTCTCTTTAGGAAGGCATAATTTGGAAAAAGAGATCCTAACATTTTTAGGAAACCAAAGAAATTTGACCAAGGTTTTTTCAAACTGTGAGAAAAGATTGTTTGATATAATAACATTGATTGAACTAAATTGATACAGGAGTCTAGGCAAGATATTCATTTTCACAATAGCTACTTTAGAAAGAAATGGTAGATTCAGTAACTTCCATCTTTGAAGGTCCTGACAAATAATGGACCATGATTTAAGCAGATTATTTTGAAGCGAGGAAGCTTGATTATGTTCAAAGTTAATGCCTAAGTATTTAAGATTGTATGAGATATTAAAGGGAGAATCAGGGAAAAAAAAAGGTTTATGAGCCTCAGGATTTATTGGGAAAATGTGTGACTTTTTATTGTTGACTTGGTAACACGAGGCCTCAGAAAAAATAGTAATTGCATTTAAAATTTTTGGCAAGTCTGTGTTAGGAAATTTGAAGTAAAGGTTTAAGTCATCAGCGACATCAGCGAAGGCCGATAAAGCTACTTGTGTGTTGAGAATTTTAGGTATGGTGTGATATGTGTTTTGAGTAATATATAAAAAAAATGGTTCGATAAAAAGATTGAAGAGAAAGGGAGAAAGTGGACAGCCTTGTCTTGTACCATTGGTGATCTTAATTGAATTAGATCTTTTTTTGTTTATATATAAATAGGTGGATGAGTTTGAATAGAGAATTCTGATCATATCTGAAAAAATTTTTGGTATAGTAAAATGCGATAACGTGGAGAATAGAAAGTCCCAGTCTACCCTGTCGAATGCTTTCGACGCGTCCAGAGTCAAGGCATACAGCGGGTTTTTCTCCTTTTTAGTAAACTGAATAAGAGAGTCCAAAGTTAGTGTATTATCCCATGTATGTCTACTGGACATAAACCCAGCTTGATCAGATGATATTATATATGGCATTATCTGTTTGAGTCTGTTGGCTAAGATAGTAGAAAAAATTTTGATATCAACATTTATAAGCGAAATAGGTCTGTAGTTATGCGGGTCAGTTTTGTCTTTGTTGTTTTTAAGTAAAAGAATTGTTTTAGAGTTGTTCCAGTGTATGTCAGAGATTCCATTTTTTATAATGTAGTTAAAGACTTCAAGGAGAATAGGGGCAATTTTTGAAATGAAAGTTTTGAAAAAATTGGTAGTGAAGCCATCCGGACCAGGAGATTTCCCTATTTTAAGTTTATTGATGACACTTTGAATCTCTTGAATATTAAGTGGAGCTGATAAGAGGGTTGTTTGATCCTGGTTAAGAGATGGGAAGGAAATGGAATTGAGAAATGTTTCCCTCTGCGCATTAGAGGAAGTGTGCCTATTCTTGCTATAAATATCTGTATAGATGTCATAAAAAAGGTTAATTATCTCAGAGTCTGATTTATGTAGTACCCCTCTGTATTGCAAAATGGAGATCGTCGGGGTGCCACTATTATTTTTGAGTATTCTAGATAGGGTTCTAGATGGGATTTGTGCCCATTCAGAGTAAGTTGCAATCTGTTTTTGTTCTTGTAATGAGTAATTATGTAGGTGTAACTCTAACTTGGGGTCAGGATGTGATTTAAGTTCTCTCTCCAAAGAGGCTAGTTTTAGAACTAGACTAGTTTCTTTTTCTTTATTCAGCTTATTGAAGAAAGTGGCTTTGCTGATCAAATAACCTCTTAATTCAGCTTTGCAAGCCGCCCATTGTATATCAAATGCTATTTGAGATTTGCCAAGGTTAGCATATAATTCAGACAGTGACGAGTTTATTCTCTCTAGGATCTCTTTGTATTTTAGTAAATTGTTATTAAAGGACCAATTCATATGCGGAGTTGCAGAATATGCGAAAGAAATCATAAGAGAGATTTTTGCATGATCAGATAGTAGCCTAGGCTCACATCTTAGTGTGTTCTTGAATTTGGAGAAAAATTTAGAGATTAAGAAAAAGTCTAGACGTGACCATGATTTGTGACAGTTAGAGTAGAAAGTGTACATGCTGTCCTTACGTGAATCAGTACTGTAGACAATAGTATCCATGAGATTAAAGTCAGACATTAGTTCCTCAAGGGCAATAGAAGCTTGAAAGTTATATGAGGGAGAGTTGCTGGTACGATCTAAACTGGGATTTATCACTGCATTCCAGTCACCTGCAATTATCAAAAGGTGATTTGGGAATGAGCTAAGGATACTATAAATTTCTAGGAAAAAGAAATGTTGTAGAGTACATGGACCGTAGATATTCAAAAATAAAACAGGTTTGGTAGAGTCCGGTATTACGGAGGTAAAATAACACCACCTACCATATTTATCAGACTTACATTCCATAATAGCGCCCTGGAATTGTTTCTTAATTATAATGGCTACACCTTTAGAGTTTGAGCTGTCACCCCCGGCTATTATAGTCCTGATCCATTTTCTGTTGGATGTTTTATCCCAGCCCTCTTTAGGTAAATGCGTCTCCTGTAAAAAACAGATACCAGCCTGAGATTTAAAAAAAAGATGGAAAATTAAGTTCTTTTTCACAGCATTTTGTAGACCCTTAACATTCCAGCAGTCTATATGCCAACTATTGAATTCCTTATTTTAACTGGATATACTGAAAGATTATAATAAAGTGGGATTATTATTCTACCTGTACGTGATAGTATTTGTTTATGGGGATTTGCCTTAGGGCTTGAGGAAAGGAAGAGAGCACAATAGGTCATTAATACTGTCTTTATGATGAGATTAACCTTGCATAAGGAGGTAGCACACAACTTCTTCAAACTAACCCCTGTGCCTAACCACCCAAACTCCTTGTATGAAGAAGGATACATACACCCAAACAAAAAACCAAAAACATCTACACATATGTACAAAATATACGTCATCCAAATGAACAACAAACCTAGCATATTTACACATACACCCACTGAGCTTCCAAGATCAAGTGAATTGTAAATACAATTTAAATATCTGGCATATTTCTGTAGTAGAAAAGAGCAGTATATTAACTGTAAATGCATCAACATGCCTACTCGAAGGTGTACGCTTATGGGAGTCCAACATTTAAATTGAGTTTTTTGTACTAAAGTTATGTGTTTGGATAAAATTTAGATGATACAGCGTACGATTTAGTAACCCACTCAGAGTCGCTAACAACAGTCTTAGAGCCGAGCACACTAGTATAATTGGTTTACATATCTTAGATTAACACATTATCCCATAGAATATTTTTAAGTCAGCAATAATTCTTGGCAAGTACCATATACCACACAATGTGATGGTTGCCCCATAACACAATACTAATACCAGCCACACACCCTATATTAGAGACATGCTATAGTAAACAGATACTGGAATAGAAAGTGGTTGATACTGCAAATGAGCTATTGGGGGATGTAACTTGCACAGAATTAAACAAGTGAAATTAGCAGGTGTAGAAGTAAAGCATCTTTCTTTTTATAGAATATAGAATATGTCATGATAAATGTGTGATTAACTTACATAATGTATACTACATGACTGGTATCCCCGTAGCTTTAAAATTTAACACAGATAATGTTAGAGGTCTACATATATCATACTACAAGTGTGTTGCATATCTAGCATATAGATTTAATAACAGCATATATCCTTTATCGTCAGGGTCAGTAACCTGATTTCTGTAAATTACGCTTGCCTAACTGTTACAAGGTAGACACTGTATATTGCAATCACTTCTATCAATGTCGCCTGCATCAACGATATAATGTTGCCATGTAATCTCTTTAAACTAAGTTTGGTGAAATACTCTTGATGCAAACTTAGTGACTGTATAAAATAACATAATTATCTGACAAATTTGTTTTTGTTTTAAATAATCCTTTTAAAAAACAACATGACAAATTTGTCAGAGCTCAAAGAAATACTACAGACTTCAAGTACACAATGCTTTAAGTTCTAAGTAGGTTATACATAACTGAACTATAGAGCTGCAGTAGTAGTACTCAGAACATCTTCCAGTGGATAGACATGTTATGTGTGAAACAGGCCTGATTAGAATGTACACCTAAGGTATTCAATTATTCCAGATACAGAAGTACAGAATCACAAAAGTAAAGTATATCCTTACTACAGCCGACAAAGGAAGCACAGCACCTTAATTGTTGACCAAAGCTATGAACACTGAGCAGACATTTAAGTTGTAATGTTACTTATAAAGTTAACAAGGGAAGGCTACTTAAGTTTGTTGCCCACAAACAGCACTCTTAATGTAGACAATATGTTTGCAATGTAGACACCTCTATGTTTGGTAAGTTCTATAAGAACGAGTCTTTTAAGTAATGTCTGTGCACTGCTAGTAAACCAGTATAGTAAGTATCTTTACATGTGCATATTAGCGTGGTAAGGATATGGCCTGGCAAACAAGCATTGTATCAAGTTGCATCAATCAAGACACACAGGAATAAATAGTGTCCAGTCTTGTCTATTCAACATTTATGCGATTAAGGCTAGATGTACTTACTATACATGACATTATCTAAATAGAGATTCCCTCAAAAGTTTAATTACATACTGTGAATGCTTTGTTTGTAATTTAATTCAGCTCAGTTAATGACCACAAATGTTAGAAAGCCACTTGCTGAATTTGCTATTAACTTGCCAATTGAAACAGATTACATTAGCGCCTTAGCGCAAAGCACTCGTTAGGTACCAGATGTATCCAGTAGCAGCTCCATGTGAATGGAGCAGTAGGAGGTGAGTGAACAAGGTACAAAAAATACGCCTGCCCAAAGTAATTAGAGCACCCTGAGGGAGTTAATAATCAAAAATTATATACACTAAATCACATATATAATAATAAGCATAATGTGCACAGGTGATTTAAATACAGCACATTTAAACTGGATTAATTGCTACGTTTCAAAAAGTCTACGAATGTCGTCGGATCAGTCTGTGTTCTGTAGTTATCTCACTCTCCTGTGCTCGCTAGTTTGCGCTAGGTACCCAAAAGGATATAGCTTACAAAGCGGCCGTCAAAATCTGTACAAGGCGTTTAGCTGATAGGCGACGAACACATTACCTGCTTCATCCTGGATGTCCGGTTTTGAAAAAGTGTTCGTTAGGGAACAAAATAACATGGAAGCGTTTAATCATAATGCCTCGATTGATCTGTACTTCCTGAGGCGAGCTTTCTATGCGCCGATCGAAAAAGAAGTCCCAAGGATGTTGCAGTAGAATCTGTGTGTTGCAACTATTTGGGACCCTCTTGGAAACAACTTGTGAAGAAGACTGTACCTACCCACACGAGGATGGCGCAAACCGTTGAACAGGCCATTGGGATTTTAAAAATGGAATCAAGTAAGTGCAGATAAACTGTGAGAGAATAAAATATCTATTTCTGAAAGGGAATTAGACGGCATGAGATTGAGAGCAAAGTATATAATTACAACATGCTTGGCAAAAGAGCCGCTGGCAGAAGTGTAATCTCAGGAGTAGGAACTTTATTGAAAGCCTTTATAAAGGCTGTTTTTGCTTCATTTTGGTTGTTAACTGAGTATTTCGCTTCGTTAATGTAGAAGATCAGATTGTTGGGGTAACGCATTTGGAACCGGATGTTTCTCTTAATTAGGTCTGCGCAAAACGGAGCTAATTTTTGTCTGTTTTCCTTAATGGTTGAAGGTAAATCTTGTGAGAAGGATATCTTATGGTTATTCCACATAATGAATTTATGTTTTTTAGCTGCAAGTAGTATCTTTTGTGTTACTTGATAGTTGAGCAGTTTAACATATACTTGACGTGGATCTGAACTGTCCTGTCTTCTACGAAGTGCTCGGTGAGCTCTTTCAATGGTAATTTCAGGCTTTTCATCAACAAGTTGTAATAATGAGTCAAAGATTTGTTTTGCAGTGGTGATTAAGTTTTGGCTGTCATAGCTCTCCGGGATACCTCTAATTAAAATGTTGTTTCTTCGACTTCTTGCCTCTAAGTCTGTTATTTTCATTTGTAGATCTGATAAAGCTGTTGATTTGGCATTAAGATCTTCAGTGAGAATTTGGATTTGCATCTCATTTGAATGTGTTTTTTGTTCAAGTGTGCCCACTCTTTCTGCAATTTGAGTAACAGATTTACCAATGGATGAGAGCTGTTCCGAAAAGTTTTGTATAGCTGCATGTATGGGTTGCAAGGCCTGTTTTAATTCATCCATGTGGAAGCCAGTATCCTCACTATTGTTAGTGGAATTTTTGTTAATTTCCATCTGTTGTTTGTTGGTTTTTTGCCTTTTTGAAATGTTCTCCTTGTGGTGAAAAAATTGCCGAAGATTTAGCTTTTGTTGTCTGTATCTCCATTGTAGTAGATTCAATTGAAGATTTTAGTTGCTTAGCCATGTGGTCTTCAGAGTGCTGCAGCAAGGTTAGGCCTTATAAATCACAGACAGTGTAGCACTTTAAGGTAAGGTAGAAGAAATATAGTAAATTTGGCCTCTACTTGACAGCTGATAGTATTGAATAGTTTGGAATTTGATGCTGAAAAGAATTCCTTTATACCAATGAACGTCCCGAAGCTCTGAGAAGTATAAATCTGAGATAAGACTAAATGTAGTAGGGAGCTCAGTTTAGATGCAGTTCACCAGGCGTCCACCATTTTGGAATCATGCATTTGGCATGAAATTGAGTCGGGATATATAAGCCATATGCAGAGAAGAGGGCCACCGTCTTTTCTGTAATGGACTATGAATAAATGTTTATTTAATATCTGTTAACCGAGTATGCACACTGTTCCAATGAGTCAAGACTCCATTCAGTCATGACTTGAGCCTTAGAGGCCAAACAACACAACTAAACATACACAAGAATCATACCTCTCAACCTCTTAATGTAAGAAGTCTAGCCAAAGCCAAATATAACTGGTGATGGGGTCAAAGATTGGGACATACTTGGATCAATTCAATAGCTCTGCTTGACAGAGGCCCAGTAAATTTATCAATGGGGCAGCGTGAGCGACACACCGTACCTACCTAGGCTTATAAATGCCCTTCAGCAGATAGCTTAGTATCTACCTATGAACCTATTACATTTATGGTTATGCACAACCTATTATTCTATCTACTGTTAAGGTTTGTAGGGGCACTTTCATGTTATTTATGTCTGCAAAAGGAATAAATGTGGTACAGGGAATGTACTTCACCATATAGATGTATGTATGTGTGTATGCATATATATTTATAACGAACTCGCTGACCTCCACGAGGTGGTCCAATTAGAACCCGGCTATCCAATCCTGCCACGCCTGGATTCATATTTCATACCCATGGTTCCTCCACCCCACCCGAGTTGCACATACACACAAACCATCCATTCTCCAGTTGCTATCCCAGCCATAACACACCTACACACATTGCCCCCACCCCAGCATTAGGGGCCCTACATGTATGTTGTCTCAACCCATGTATCATCAGGCTCTCCCAGCATTTTAGTCCTTGAACATACCTGCCCTGGCTTGTGTAATGGTCGGAAGTCCAAATGTCCCGCAATTTTTGGGTAGTCCACCAGGGACTACCCTGTAATTGTCTGTAAGGTAGATTTAGCAGGTTGACAATGTTACTCCCACTGGTAGTATCCTGCCTGTGGTTTGAGAAGCAATGATTTGCTCACCCCTGTCCAGCTAGATATGACATGAGATGACAGCACAAAATAATACAGGTGTTGCTGTTGTTTTCTTCTCATTATTTTTGTATGCTTTATTGTCATGACGTTCATTCTTCATATATATATATATATATATATATATATATATATATATATATATATATATATATTATATCTGTACATACACATGCACATACATCTACATAATTATATACATTTCCTATACTGTTTGATGCCTGTGCTGGATGATGTATTAGTGGAACTCACGTCTACTATAGTGTGCAGGGTCGGTGGTTTGCAACCTGGCAGTGCATTTTATTTTGTTAATGGCCACAACAACAGCTGTTGGCTACAGGGTGACTAAGGCACTGTAGAACATTTGTAGGTGGGTATGCCCTTGTTTGTGCGTTGCACAGCATTACTAACCTCTGGTTGTGGCATCTTGCACTCAGCCTCTACATTGCTTCGCCAGTGTGGTACTCGCATAGCGGTGGCCAAACAGGCTTACACCCACTTGCTCCCACATACACACGTGCAACATCATGCATTTTGTTCACATCTTTCAAACGGGACAGTCGGACTGTATGCTTGTCCATTGTCAGCGATGGCCCTGGGTGTAGAGCTCTACATTGACCCCAGCTACGTATCCCAATTAATACTGGGATGTTCACATTCATAGAGGGTAACAGACATAACAGAGTTATGTCCGCCATTAATCATGCTTAGTTTATGTTAAACTGTCGGTATTATCCATGCTTAGGTCAGGTTTACATGTCAGGTATGACTGTTGACAAAGGTAAGAAAAAACAAAAAACCAAAAAGTCTGAAGAAGTCTGTTTACATTTACAGACGAAAAGCGCATTCAATTTGGATTTGTTGGTTCATGGTCCTTTGGCTTTACTGTGGACGTAGTCCCACTACAACGTTTGTTTTAAAGAACAGTACTTTTATTAAAAGTTACTTTGTGTATGCTGTCGTTGTTCCTGTGGAGGTTTTTGGTTTTTCTTGCATCAGTTATTCGTTTTGGTGTTAACAAAGGTCAGTTTACGGTGAGGTAGGATTCCTGTTTCTCAGGTCTGGAAAGGTTACATGCAGGTATTCGGGGTAGGTGTAGTTATTCCATACTTGTGTGGTACAGTAGAGGTGAATAGCTAAGGAGTAGGGAGGTAGGTAGTGTGGGTGACATTGTAACTGTATAGTAGCCCATAGGTATAATTGGCTGGGGAGCAGTAGGGAAGGTATGTTGGATGTTGGGATTTGTATGCGAGGCAGGACAAGAGGTGTCAGTATCACTAGTTGATGTAGTGGTATAGAGTGTGAGATGGGGGGTTGCAACATGGTGAGCCTGTGCTGCTCCAGGTTTATTTGTGGTGTTCCTACATGTGCTACTTACATGTGTCCTGTGGGACAGCTGTGATACTACATGTGGGTTGGGGTTACAGATACTGGCAATATACTGGGGGAAGAGGGTGTCACCTACAGGTACCCGTAGACATTAATAGAAATGGAATGGGGGCTGATAGGTATGTGGTGTGCATGGGGCACAAAGGGGGGTGTTAGGAGGGGGATTATCCAGGGATGTGCAGGATGGCTGCAGGGAAGGTCCACAGCTGGCCATGTTGTCTACGCCAGCAGCTGTGCATATGCATTGCATTTGGTGTTTGCATCAGACACTCACACCCCTGGGTGGGGGTGAGGACTGAAATAATACCTTGTGATGCTTATTACATCGAACTTACATGCCTACAGTGGGGTGTTGCGGCCATGTGTTCATAGGTGTTGTGTAGTGGGTTATGCAACAACACATATAGTTATACCATACT